>NW_027365543.1:0-106791 GCF_046119375.1 Phyllobates terribilis | reverse complement strand
ATTTCTGGTATATGAAAAACATGTTTTTCAATGGCAAAAATCAATGAATATTGTAAATGCACAAACAGTAATATCTCCACATTGCACGGTGCAATTCTGAAATTTTTAGCTTTTTCCTGTTAATCCTAGCATGATAAAGAAGATTCAAAGAGAGTGAGATGCCAGCTCCTTTCATTCAGTCAGTAGCTTCAAACATTTCTGGTATATGAAAAACATGTTTTTCAATGGCAAAAATCAATGAATATTGTAAATGCACAAACAGTAATATCTCCACATTGCAAGGTGCAATTCTGAAATTCTTTGCTTTTTCCTGTTAATCCTAGCATGATAAAGAAGATTCAAAGAGAGTGAGATGCCAGCTCCTTTCATTCAGTCAGTAGCTTCAAACATTTCTGGTATATGAAAAACATGTTTTTCAATGGCAAAAATCAATGAATATTGTAAATGCACAAACAGTAATATCTCCACATTGCAAGGTGCAATTCTGAAATTTTTTGCTTTTTCCTGCTAATCCTAGCATGATAAAGAAGATTCAAAGAGAGTGAGATGCCAGCTCCTTTCATTCAGTCAGTAGCTTCAAACATTTCTGGTATATGAAAAACATGTTTTTCAATGGCAAAAATCAATGAATATTGTAAATGCACAAACAGTAATATCTCCACATTGCAAGGTGCAATTCTGAAATTTTTTGCTTTTTCCTGCTAATCCTAGCATGATAAAGAAGATTCAAAGAGAGTGAGATGCCAGCTCCTTTCATTCAGTCAGTAGCTTCAAACATTTCTGGTATATGAAAAACATGTTTTTCAATGGCAAAAATCAATGAATATTGTAAATGCACAAACAGTAATATCTCCACATTGCACGGTGCAATTCTGAAATTTTTAGCTTTTTCCTGTTAATCCTAGCATGATAAAGAAGATTCAAAGAGAGTGAGATGCCAGCTCCTTTCATTCAGTCAGTAGCTTCAAACATTTCTGGTATATGAAAAACATGTTTTTCAATGGCAAAAATCAATGAATATTGTAAATGCACAAACAGTAATATCTCCACATTGCAAGGTGCAATTCTGAAATTTTTTGCTTTTTCCTGTTAATCCTAGCATGATAAAGAAGATTCAAAGAGAGTGAGATGCCAGCTCCTTTCATTCAGTCAGTAGCTTCAAACATTTCTGGTATATGAAAAACATGTTTTTCAATGGCAAAAATCAATGAATATTGTAAATGCACAAACAGTAATATCTCCACATTGCAAGGTGCAATTCTGAAATTTTTTGCTTTTTCCTGCTAATCCTAGCATGATAAAGAAGATTCAAAGAGAGTGAGATGCCAGCTCCTTTCATTCAGTCAGTAGCTTCAAACATTTCTGGTATATGAAAAACATGTTTTTCAATGGCAAAAATCAATGAATATTGTAAATGCACAAACAGTAATATCTCCACATTGCACGGTGCAATTCTGAAATTTTTAGCTTTTTCCTGTTAATCCTAGCATGATAAAGAAGATTCAAAGAGAGTGAGATGCCAGCTCCTTTCATTCAGTCAGTAGCTTCAAACATTTCTGGTATATGAAAAACATGTTTTTCAATGGCAAAAATCAATGAATATTGTAAATGCACAAACAGTAATATCTCCACATTGCAAGGTGCAATTCTGAAATTTTTTGCTTTTTCCTGCTAATCCTAGCATGATAAAGAAGATTCAAAGAGAGTGAGATGCCAGCTCCTTTCATTCAGTCAGTAGCTTCAAACATTTCTGGTATATGAAAAACATGTTTTTCAATGGCAAAAATCAATGAATATTGTAAATGCACAAACAGTAATATCTCCACATTGCACGGTGCAATTCTGAAATTTTTAGCTTTTTCCTGTTAATCCTAGCATGATAAAGAAGATTCAAAGAGAGTGAGATGCCAGCTCCTTTCATTCAGTCAGTAGCTTCAAACATTTCTGGTATATGAAAAACATGTTTTTCAATGGCAAAAATCAATGAATATTGTAAATGCACAAACAGTAATATCTCCACATTGCAAGGTGCAATTCTGAAATTTTTTGCTTTTTCCTGTTAATCCTAGCATGATAAAGAAGATTCAAAGAGAGTGAGATGCCAGCTCCTTTCATTCAGTCAGTAGCTTCAAACATTTCTGGTATATGAAAAACATGTTTTTCAATGGCAAAAATCAATGAATATTGTAAATGCACAAACAGTAATATCTCCACATTGCAAGGTGCAATTCTGAAATTTTTTGCTTTTTCCTGCTAATCCTAGCATGATAAAGAAGATTCAAAGAGAGTGAGATGCCAGCTCCTTTCATTCAGTCAGTAGCTTCAAACATTTCTGGTATATGAAAAACATGTTTTTCAATGGCAAAAATCAATGAATATTGTAAATGCACAAACAGTAATATCTCCACATTGCACGGTGCAATTCTGAAATTTTTAGCTTTTTCCTGTTAATCCTAGCATGATAAAGAAGATTCAAAGAGAGTGAGATGCCAGCTCCTTTCATTCAGTCAGTAGCTTCAAACATTTCTGGTATGTGAAAAACATGTTTTTCAATGGCAAAAATCAATGAATATTGTAAATGCACAAACAGTAATATCTCCACATTGCAAGGTGCAATTCTGAAATTTTTTGCTTTTTCCTGCTAATCCTAGCATGATAAAGAAGATTCAAAGAGAGTGAGATGCCAGCTCCTTTCATTCAGTCAGTAGCTTCAAACATTTCTGGTATATGAAAAACATGTTTTTCAATGGCAAAAATCAATGAATATTGTAAATGCACAAACAGTAATATCTCCACATTGCACGGTGCAATTCTGAAATTTTTAGCTTTTTCCTGTTAATCCTAGCATGATAAAGAAGATTCAAAGAGAGTGAGATGCCAGCTCCTTTCATTCAGTCAGTAGCTTCAAACATTTCTGGTATATGAAAAACATGTTTTTCAATGGCAAAAATCAATGAATATTGTAAATGCACAAACAGTAATATCTCCACATTGCAAGGTGCAATTCTGAAATTTTTTGCTTTTTCCTGCTCCTCTTAGTATGATAAAGAAGATTCAAAGAGAGTGAGATGCCAGCTCCTTTCATTCAGTCAGTAGCTTCAAACATTTCTGGTATATGAATAACATGATGTTTTTCAATGGCAAAAATCAATGAATATTGTAAATGCACAAACAGTAATTTCTCCACATTGCAAGGTGCAATTCTGAAATTTTTTGCTTTTTCCTGCTCCTCTTAGCATGATAAAGAAGATTCAAAGAGAGTGAGATGCCAGCTCCTTTCATTCAGTCAGTAGCTTCAATCATTTCTGGTATATGAATAACATGATGTTTTTCAATGGCAAAAATTAATGAATATTGTAAATGCACAAACAGTAATTTCTCCGCATTGCAAGGTGCAATTCTGAAATTTTTTTGCTTTTTCCTGCTCCTCTTAGCATGATAAAGAAGATTCAAAGAGAGTGAGATGCCAGCTCCTTTCATTCAGTCAGTAGCTTCAATCATTTCTGGACGTTTTTCAATGGCAAAAATCAATGAATATTGTAAATGCACAAAGAGTAATTTCTCCGCATTGAAGGTGCAATTCTGAAATTTTTTGCTTTTTCCTGCTCCTCTTAGCATGATAAAGAAGATTCAAAGAGAGTGAGATGCCAGCTCCTTTCATTCAGTCAGTAGCTTCAAACATTTCTGGTATATGAAAAACATGTTTTTCAATGGCAAAAATCAATGAGTATTGTAAATGCACAAACAGTAATATCTCCACATTGCACGGTGCAATTCTGAAATTTTTAGCTTTTTCCTGTTAATCCTAGCATGATAAAGAAGATTCAAAGAGAGTGAGATGCCAGCTCCTTTCAGTCAGTAGCTTCAAACATTTCTGGTATATGAAAAACATGTTTTTCAATGGCAAAAATCAATGAATATTGTAAATGCACAAACAGTAATATCTCCACATTGCAAGGTGCAATTTTGAAATTTTTTGCTTTTTCCTGCTAATCCTAGCATGATAAAGAAGATTCAGAGTGAGATGCCAGCTCCTTTCATTCAGTCAGTAGCTTCAAACATTTCTGGTATATGAAAAACATGTTTTTCAATGGCAAAAATCAATGAATATTGTAAATGCACAAACAGTAATATCTCCACATTGCAAGGTGCAATTTTGAAATTTTTTGCTTTTTCCTGCTAATCCTAGCATGATAAAGAAGATTCAGAGTGAGATGCCAGCTCCTTTCATTCAGTCAGTAGCTTCAAACATTTCTGGTATATGAAAAACATGTTTTTCAATGGCAAAAATCAATGAATATTGTAAATGCACAAACAGTAATATCTCCACATTGCAAGGTGCAATTCTGAAATTTTTTGCTTTTTCCTGTTAATCCTAGCATGATAAAGAAGATTCAAAGAGAGTGAGATGCCAGCTCCTTTCATTCAGTCAGTAGCTTCAAACATTTCTGGTATATGAAAAACATGTTTTTCAATGGCAAAAATCAATGAATATTGTAAATGCACAAACAGTAATATCTCCACATTGCACGGTGCAATTCTGAAATTTTTAGCTTTTTCCTGTTAATCCTAGCATGATAAAGAAGATTCAAAGAGAGTGAGATGCCAGCTCCTTTCATTCAGTCAGTAGCTTCAAACATTTCTGGTATATGAAAAACATGTTTTTCAATGGCAAAAATCAATGAATATTGTAAATGCACAAACAGTAATATCTCCACATTGCAAGGTGCAATTCTGAAATTTTTTGCTTTTTCCTGTTAATCCTAGCATGATAAAGAAGATTCAAAGAGAGTGAGATGCCAGCTCCTTTCATTCAGTCAGTAGCTTCAAACATTTCTGGTATATGAAAAACATGTTTTTCAATGGCAAAAATCAATGAATATTGTAAATGCACAAACAGTAATATCTCCACATTGCAAGGTGCAATTCTGAAATTTTTTGCTTTTTCCTGCTAATCCTAGCATGATAAAGATTCAAAGAGAGTGAGATGCCAGCTCCTTTCATTCAGTCAGTAGCTTCAAACATTTCTGGTATATGAAAAACATGTTTTTCAATGGCAAAAATCAATGAATATTGTAAATGCACAAACAGTAATATCTCCACATTGCACGGTGCAATTCTGAAATTTTTAGCTTTTTCCTGTTAATCCTAGCATGATAAAGAAGATTCAAAGAGAGTGAGATGCCAGCTCCTTTCATTCAGTCAGTAGCTTCAAACATTTCTGGTATATGAAAAACATGTTTTTCAATGGCAAAAATCAATGAATATTGTAAATGCACAAACAGTAATATCTCCACATTGCAAGGTGCAATTCTGAAATTCTTTGCTTTTTCCTGTTAATCCTAGCATGATAAAGAAGATTCAAAGAGAGTGAGATGCCAGCTCCTTTCATTCAGTCAGTAGCTTCAAACATTTCTGGTATATGAAAAACATGTTTTTCAATGGCAAAAATCAATGAATATTGTAAATGCACAAACAGTAATATCTCCACATTGCAAGGTGCAATTCTGAAATTTTTTGCTTTTTCCTGCTAATCCTAGCATGATAAAGAAGATTCAAAGAGAGTGAGATGCCAGCTCCTTTCATTCAGTCAGTAGCTTCAAACATTTCTGGTATATGAAAAACATGTTTTTCAATGGCAAAAATCAATGAATATTGTAAATGCACAAACAGTAATATCTCCACATTGCAAGGTGCAATTCTGAAATTTTTTGCTTTTTCCTGCTAATCCTAGCATGATAAAGAAGATTCAAAGAGAGTGAGATGCCAGCTCCTTTCATTCAGTCAGTAGCTTCAAACATTTCTGGTATATGAAAAACATGTTTTTCAATGGCAAAAATCAATGAATATTGTAAATGCACAAACAGTAATATCTCCACATTGCACGGTGCAATTCTGAAATTTTTAGCTTTTTCCTGTTAATCCTAGCATGATAAAGAAGATTCAAAGAGAGTGAGATGCCAGCTCCTTTCATTCAGTCAGTAGCTTCAAACATTTCTGGTATATGAAAAACATGTTTTTCAATGGCAAAAATCAATGAATATTGTAAATGCACAAACAGTAATATCTCCACATTGCAAGGTGCAATTCTGAAATTTTTTGCTTTTTCCTGTTAATCCTAGCATGATAAAGAAGATTCAAAGAGAGTGAGATGCCAGCTCCTTTCATTCAGTCAGTAGCTTCAAACATTTCTGGTATATGAAAAACATGTTTTTCAATGGCAAAAATCAATGAATATTGTAAATGCACAAACAGTAATATCTCCACATTGCAAGGTGCAATTCTGAAATTTTTTGCTTTTTCCTGCTAATCCTAGCATGATAAAGAAGATTCAAAGAGAGTGAGATGCCAGCTCCTTTCATTCAGTCAGTAGCTTCAAACATTTCTGGTATATGAAAAACATGTTTTTCAATGGCAAAAATCAATGAATATTGTAAATGCACAAACAGTAATATCTCCACATTGCAAGGTGCAATTCTGAAATTTTTTGCTTTTTCCTGCTCCTCTTAGTATGATAAAGAAGATTCAAAGAGAGTGAGATGCCAGCTCCTTTCATTCAGTCAGTAGCTTCAAACATTTCTGGTATATGAATAACATGATGTTTTTCAATGGCAAAAATCAATGAATATTGTAAATGCACAAACAGTAATTTCTCCACATTGCAAGGTGCAATTCTGAAATTTTTTGCTTTTTCCTGCTCCTCTTAGCATGATAAAGAAGATTCAAAGAGAGTGAGATGCCAGCTCCTTTCATTCAGTCAGTAGCTTCAATCATTTCTGGTATATGAATAACATGATGTTTTTCAATGGCAAAAATTAATGAATATTGTAAATGCACAAACAGTAATTTCTCCGCATTGCAAGGTGCAATTCTGAAATTTTTTTGCTTTTTCCTGCTCCTCTTAGCATGATAAAGAAGATTCAAAGAGAGTGAGATGCCAGCTCCTTTCATTCAGTCAGTAGCTTCAATCATTTCTGGACGTTTTTCAATGGCAAAAATCAATGAATATTGTAAATGCACAAAGAGTAATTTCTCCGCATTGAAGGTGCAATTCTGAAATTTTTTGCTTTTTCCTGCTCCTCTTAGCATGATAAAGAAGATTCAAAGAGAGTGAGATGCCAGCTCCTTTCATTCAGTCAGTAGCTTCAAACATTTCTGGTATATGAAAAACATGTTTTTCAATGGCAAAAATCAATGAGTATTGTAAATGCACAAACAGTAATATCTCCACATTGCACGGTGCAATTCTGAAATTTTTAGCTTTTTCCTGTTAATCCTAGCATGATAAAGAAGATTCAAAGAGAGTGAGATGCCAGCTCCTTTCAGTCAGTAGCTTCAAACATTTCTGGTATATGAAAAACATGTTTTTCAATGGCAAAAATCAATGAATATTGTAAATGCCCAAACAGTAATATCTCCACATTGCAAGGTGCAATTTTGAAATTTTTTGCTTTTTCCTGCTAATCCTAGCATGATAAAGAAGATTCAGAGTGAGATGCCAGCTCCTTTCATTCAGTCAGTAGCTTCAAACATTTCTGGTATATGAAAAACATGTTTTTCAATGGCAAAAATCAATGAATATTGTAAATGCACAAACAGTAATATCTCCACATTGCAAGGTGCAATTTTGAAATTTTTTGCTTTTTCCTGCTAATCCTAGCATGATAAAGAAGATTCAGAGTGAGATGCCAGCTCCTTTCATTCAGTCAGTAGCTTCAAACATTTCTGGTATATGAAAAACATGTTTTTCAATGGCAAAAATCAATGAATATTGTAAATGCACAAACAGTAATATCTCCACATTGCAAGGTGCAATTCTGAAATTTTTTGCTTTTTCCTGTTAATCCTAGCATGATAAAGAAGATTCAAAGAGAGTGAGATGCCAGCTCCTTTCATTCAGTCAGTAGCTTCAAACATTTCTGGTATATGAAAAACATGTTTTTCAATGGCAAAAATCAATGAATATTGTAAATGCACAAACAGTAATATCTCCACATTGCACGGTGCAATTCTGAAATTTTTAGCTTTTTCCTGTTAATCCTAGCATGATAAAGAAGATTCAAAGAGAGTGAGATGCCAGCTCCTTTCATTCAGTCAGTAGCTTCAAACATTTCTGGTATATGAAAAACATGTTTTTCAATGGCAAAAATCAATGAATATTGTAAATGCACAAACAGTAATATCTCCACATTGCAAGGTGCAATTCTGAAATTTTTTGCTTTTTCCTGTTAATCCTAGCATGATAAAGAAGATTCAAAGAGAGTGAGATGCCAGCTCCTTTCATTCAGTCAGTAGCTTCAAACATTTCTGGTATATGAAAAACATGTTTTTCAATGGCAAAAATCAATGAATATTGTAAATGCACAAACAGTAATATCTCCACATTGCAAGGTGCAATTCTGAAATTTTTTGCTTTTTCCTGCTAATCCTAGCATGATAAAGATTCAAAGAGAGTGAGATGCCAGCTCCTTTCATTCAGTCAGTAGCTTCAAACATTTCTGGTATATGAAAAACATGTTTTTCAATGGCAAAAATCAATGAATATTGTAAATGCACAAACAGTAATATCTCCACATTGCACGGTGCAATTCTGAAATTTTTAGCTTTTTCCTGTTAATCCTAGCATGATAAAGAAGATTCAAAGAGAGTGAGATGCCAGCTCCTTTCATTCAGTCAGTAGCTTCAAACATTTCTGGTATATGAAAAACATGTTTTTCAATGGCAAAAATCAATGAATATTGTAAATGCACAAACAGTAATATCTCCACATTGCAAGGTGCAATTCTGAAATTCTTTGCTTTTTCCTGTTAATCCTAGCATGATAAAGAAGATTCAAAGAGAGTGAGATGCCAGCTCCTTTCATTCAGTCAGTAGCTTCAAACATTTCTGGTATATGAAAAACATGTTTTTCAATGGCAAAAATCAATGAATATTGTAAATGCACAAACAGTAATATCTCCACATTGCAAGGTGCAATTCTGAAATTTTTTGCTTTTTCCTGCTAATCCTAGCATGATAAAGAAGATTCAAAGAGAGTGAGATGCCAGCTCCTTTCATTCAGTCAGTAGCTTCAAACATTTCTGGTATATGAAAAACATGTTTTTCAATGGCAAAAATCAATGAATATTGTAAATGCACAAACAGTAATATCTCCACATTGCAAGGTGCAATTCTGAAATTTTTTGCTTTTTCCTGCTAATCCTAGCATGATAAAGAAGATTCAAAGAGAGTGAGATGCCAGCTCCTTTCATTCAGTCAGTAGCTTCAAACATTTCTGGTATATGAAAAACATGTTTTTCAATGGCAAAAATCAATGAATATTGTAAATGCACAAACAGTAATATCTCCACATTGCACGGTGCAATTCTGAAATTTTTAGCTTTTTCCTGTTAATCCTAGCATGATAAAGAAGATTCAAAGAGAGTGAGATGCCAGCTCCTTTCATTCAGTCAGTAGCTTCAAACATTTCTGGTATATGAAAAACATGTTTTTCAATGGCAAAAATCAATGAATATTGTAAATGCACAAACAGTAATATCTCCACATTGCAAGGTGCAATTCTGAAATTTTTTGCTTTTTCCTGTTAATCCTAGCATGATAAAGAAGATTCAAAGAGAGTGAGATGCCAGCTCCTTTCATTCAGTCAGTAGCTTCAAACATTTCTGGTATATGAAAAACATGTTTTTCAATGGCAAAAATCAATGAATATTGTAAATGCACAAACAGTAATATCTCCACATTGCAAGGTGCAATTCTGAAATTTTTTGCTTTTTCCTGCTAATCCTAGCATGATAAAGAAGATTCAAAGAGAGTGAGATGCCAGCTCCTTTCATTCAGTCAGTAGCTTCAAACATTTCTGGTATATGAAAAACATGTTTTTCAATGGCAAAAATCAATGAATATTGTAAATGCACAAACAGTAATATCTCCACATTGCACGGTGCAATTCTGAAATTTTTAGCTTTTTCCTGTTAATCCTAGCATGATAAAGAAGATTCAAAGAGAGTGAGATGCCAGCTCCTTTCATTCAGTCAGTAGCTTCAAACATTTCTGGTATATGAAAAACATGTTTTTCAATGGCAAAAATCAATGAATATTGTAAATGCACAAACAGTAATATCTCCACATTGCAAGGTGCAATTCTGAAATTTTTTGCTTTTTCCTGCTAATCCTAGCATGATAAAGAAGATTCAAAGAGAGTGAGATGCCAGCTCCTTTCATTCAGTCAGTAGCTTCAAACATTTCTGGTATATGAAAAACATGTTTTTCAATGGCAAAAATCAATGAATATTGTAAATGCACAAACAGTAATATCTCCACATTGCACGGTGCAATTCTGAAATTTTTAGCTTTTTCCTGTTAATCCTAGCATGATAAAGAAGATTCAAAGAGAGTGAGATGCCAGCTCCTTTCATTCAGTCAGTAGCTTCAAACATTTCTGGTATATGAAAAACATGTTTTTCAATGGCAAAAATCAATGAATATTGTAAATGCACAAACAGTAATATCTCCACATTGCAAGGTGCAATTCTGAAATTTTTTGCTTTTTCCTGTTAATCCTAGCATGATAAAGAAGATTCAAAGAGAGTGAGATGCCAGCTCCTTTCATTCAGTCAGTAGCTTCAAACATTTCTGGTATATGAAAAACATGTTTTTCAATGGCAAAAATCAATGAATATTGTAAATGCACAAACAGTAATATCTCCACATTGCAAGGTGCAATTCTGAAATTTTTTGCTTTTTCCTGCTAATCCTAGCATGATAAAGAAGATTCAAAGAGAGTGAGATGCCAGCTCCTTTCATTCAGTCAGTAGCTTCAAACATTTCTGGTATATGAAAAACATGTTTTTCAATGGCAAAAATCAATGAATATTGTAAATGCACAAACAGTAATATCTCCACATTGCACGGTGCAATTCTGAAATTTTTAGCTTTTTCCTGTTAATCCTAGCATGATAAAGAAGATTCAAAGAGAGTGAGATGCCAGCTCCTTTCATTCAGTCAGTAGCTTCAAACATTTCTGGTATGTGAAAAACATGTTTTTCAATGGCAAAAATCAATGAATATTGTAAATGCACAAACAGTAATATCTCCACATTGCAAGGTGCAATTCTGAAATTTTTTGCTTTTTCCTGCTAATCCTAGCATGATAAAGAAGATTCAAAGAGAGTGAGATGCCAGCTCCTTTCATTCAGTCAGTAGCTTCAAACATTTCTGGTATATGAAAAACATGTTTTTCAATGGCAAAAATCAATGAATATTGTAAATGCACAAACAGTAATATCTCCACATTGCACGGTGCAATTCTGAAATTTTTAGCTTTTTCCTGTTAATCCTAGCATGATAAAGAAGATTCAAAGAGAGTGAGATGCCAGCTCCTTTCATTCAGTCAGTAGCTTCAAACATTTCTGGTATATGAAAAACATGTTTTTCAATGGCAAAAATCAATGAATATTGTAAATGCACAAACAGTAATATCTCCACATTGCAAGGTGCAATTCTGAAATTTTTTGCTTTTTCCTGTTAATCCTAGCATGATAAAGAAGATTCAAAGAGAGTGAGATGCCAGCTCCTTTCATTCAGTCAGTAGCTTCAAACATTTCTGGTATATGAAAAACATGTTTTTCAATGGCAAAAATCAATGAATATTGTAAATGCACAAACAGTAATATCTCCACATTGCACGGTGCAATTCTGAAATTTTTAGCTTTTTCCTGTTAATCCTAGCATGATAAAGAAGATTCAAAGAGTGAGATGCCAGCTCCTTTCATTCAGTCAGTAGCTTCAAACATTTCTGGTATATGAAAAACATGTTTTTCAATGGCAAAAATCAATGAATATTGTAAATGCACAAACAGTAATATCTCCACATTGCAAGGTGCAATTCTGAAATTTTTTGCTTTTTCCTGTTAATCCTAGCATGATAAAGAAGATTCAAAGAGAGTGAGATGCCAGCTCCTTTCATTCAGTCAGTAGCTTCAAACATTTCTGGTATATGAAAAACATGTTTTTCAATGGCAAAAATCAATGAATATTGTAAATGCACAAACAGTAATATCTCCACATTGCAAGGTGCAATTCTGAAATTTTTTGCTTTTTCCTGCTAATCCTAGCATGATAAAGAAGATTCAAAGAGAGTGAGATGCCAGCTCCTTTCATTCAGTCAGTAGCTTCAAACATTTCTGGTATATGAAAAACATGTTTTTCAATGGCAAAAATCAATGAATATTGTAAATGCACAAACTAATATCTCCACATTGCACGGTGCAATGCTGAAATTTTTAGCTTTTTCCTGTTAATCCTAGCATGATAAAGAAGATTCAAAGAGAGTGAGATGCCAGCTCCTTTCATTCAGTCAGTAGCTTCAAACATTTCTGGTATATGAAAAACATGTTTTTCAATGGCAAAAATCAATGAATATTGTAAATGCACAAACAGTAATATCTCCACATTGCAAGGTGCAATTCTGAAATTTTTTGCTTTTTCCTGTTAATCCTAGCATGATAAAGAAGATTCAAAGAGAGTGAGATGCCAGCTCCTTTCATTCAGTCAGTAGCTTCAAACATTTCTGGTATATGAAAAACATGTTTTTCAATGGCAAAAATCAATGAATATTGTAAATGCACAAACAGTAATATCTCCACATTGCAAGGTGCAATTCTGAAATTTTTTGCTTTTTCCTGCTAATCCTAGCATGATAAAGAAGATTCAAAGAGAGTGAGATGCCAGCTCCTTTCATTCAGTCAGTAGCTTCAAACATTTCTGGTATATGAAAAACATGTTTTTCAATGGCAAAAATCAATGAATATTGTAAATGCACAAACAGTAATATCTCCACATTGCACGGTGCAATTCTGAAATTTTTAGCTTTTTCCTGTTAATCCTAGCATGATAAAGAAGATTCAAAGAGAGTGAGATGCCAGCTCCTTTCATTCAGTCAGTAGCTTCAAACATTTCTTGTATATGAAAAACATGTTTTTCAATGGCAAAAATCAATGAATATTGTAAATGCACAAACAGTAATATCTCCACATTGCAAGGTGCAATTCTGAAATTTTTTGCTTTTTCCTGCTAATCCTAGCATGATAAAGAAGATTCAAAGAGAGTGAGATGCCAGCTCCTTTCATTCAGTCAGTAGCTTCAAACATTTCTGGTATATGAAAAACATGTTTTTCAATGGCAAAAATCAATGAATATTGTAAATGCACAAACAGTAATATCTCCACATTGCACGGTGCAATTCTGAAATTTTTAGCTTTTTCCTGTTAATCCTAGCATGATAAAGAAGATTCAAAGAGAGTGAGATGCCAGCTCCTTTCATTCAGTCAGTAGCTTCAAACATTTCTGGTATATGAAAAACATGTTTTTCAATGGCAAAAATCAATGAATATTGTAAATGCACAAACAGTAATATCTCCACATTGCAAGGTGCAATTCTGAAATTTTTTGCTTTTTCCTGCTAATCCTAGCATGATAAAGAAGATTCAAAGAGAGTGAGATGCCAGCTCCTTTCATTCAGTCAGTAGCTTCAAACATTTCTGGTATATGAAAAACATGTTTTTCAATGGCAAAAATCAATGAATATTGTAAATGCACAAACAGTAATATCTCCACATTGCACGGTGCAATTCTGAAATTTTTAGCTTTTTCATGTTAATCCTAGCATGATAAAGATTCAAAGAGAGTGAGATGCCAGCTCCTTTCATTCAGTCAGTAGCTTCAAACATTTCTGGTATATGAAAAACATGTTTTTCAATGGCAAAAATCAATGAATATTGTAAATGCACAAACAGTAATATCTCCACATTGCAAGGTGCAATTCTGAAATTTTTTGCTTTTTCCTGTTAATCCTAGCATGATAAAGAAGATTCAAAGAGAGTGAGATGCCAGCTCCTTTCATTCAGTCAGTAGCTTCAAACATTTCTGGTATATGAAAAACATGTTTTTCAATGGCAAAAATCAATGAATATTGTAAATGCACAAACAGTAATATCTCCACATTGCAAGGTGCAATTCTGAAATTTTTTGCTTTTTCCTGCTAATCCTAGCATGATAAAGAAGATTCAAAGAGAGTGAGATGCCAGCTCCTTTCATTCAGTCAGTAGCTTCAAACATTTCTGGTATATGAAAAACATGTTTTTCAATGGCAAAAATCAATGAATATTGTAAATGCACAAACAGTAATATCTCCACATTGCACGGTGCAATTCTGAAATTTTTAGCTTTTTCCTGTTAATCCTAGCATGATAAAGAAGATTCAAAGAGAGTGAGATGCCAGCTCCTTTCATTCAGTCAGTAGCTTCAAACATTTCTGGTATATGAAAAACATGTTTTTCAATGGCAAAAATCAATGAATATTGTAAATGCACAAACAGTAATATCTCCACATTGCAAGGTGCAATTCTGAAATTTTTTGCTTTTTCCTGCTAATCCTAGCATGATAAAGAAGATTCAAAGAGAGTGAGATGCCAGCTCCTTTCATTCAGTCAGTAGCTTCAAACATTTCTGGTATATGAAAAACATGTTTTTCAATGGCAAAAATCAATGAATATTGTAAATGCACAAACAGTAATATCTCCACATTGCACGGTGCAATTCTGAAATTTTTAGCTTTTTCCTGTTAATCCTAGCATGATAAAGAAGATTCAAAGAGGTTGAGATGCCAGCTCCTTTCATTCAGTCAGTAGCTTCAAACATTTCTGGTATATGAAAAACATGTTTTTCAATGGCAAAAATCAATGAATATTGTATATGCACAAACAGTAATATCTCCACATTGCAAGGTGCAATTCTGAAATTTTTTGCTTTTTCCTGTTAATCCTAGCATGATAAAGAAGATTCAAAGAGAGTGAGATGCCAGCTCCTTTCATTCAGTCAGTAGCTTCAAACATTTCTGGTATATGAAAAACATGTTTTTCAATGGCAAAAATCAATGAATATTGTAAATGCACAAACAGTAATATCTCCACATTGCAAGGTGCAATTCTGAAATTTTTTGCTTTTTCCTGTTAATCCTAGCATGATAAAGAAGATTCAAAGAGAGTAAGATGCCAGCTCCTTTCAGTCAGTAGCTTCAAACATTTCTGGTATATGAAAAACATGTTTTTCAATGGCAAAAATCAATGAATATTGTAAATGCACAAACAGTAATATCTCCACATTGCAAGGAGCAATTCTGAAATTTTTTGCTTTTTCCTGCTAATCCTAGCATGATAAAGAAGATTCAAAGAGAGTGAGATGCCAGCTCCTTTCATTCAGTCAGTAGCTTCAAACATTTCTGGTATATGAAAAACATGTTTTTCAATGGCAAAAATCAATGAATATTGTAAATGCACAAACAGTAATATCTCCACATTGCACGGTGCAATTCTGAAATTTTTAGCTTTTTCCTGTTAATCCTAGCATGATAAAGAAGATTCAAAGAGAGTGAGATGCCAGCTCCTTTCATTCAGTCAGTAGCTTCAAACATTTCTGGTATATGAATAACATGATGTTTTTCAATGGCGGCAAAAATCAATGAATATTGTAAATGCACAAACAGTAATTTCTCCGCATTGCAAGGTGCAATTCTGAAATTTTTTGCTTTTTCCCGCTCCTCTTAGCATGATAAAGAAGATTCAAAGAGAGTGAGGTGCCAGCTCCTTTCATTCAGTCAGTAGCTTCAAACATTTCTGGTATATGAATAACATGTTTTTCAATGGCAAAAATCAATGAATATTGTAAATGCACAAACAGTAATTTCTCCGCATTGCAAGGTGCAATTCTGAAATTTTTTGATTTTTCCTGCTCCTCTTAGCATGATAAAGAAGATTCAAAGAGAGTGAGATGCCAGCTCCTTTCATTCAGTCAGTAGCTTCAATCATTTCTGGACGTTTTTCAATGGCAAAAATCAATGAATATTGTAAAAGCACAAACAGTAATTTCTCCGCATTGCAAGGTGCAATTCTGAAATTTTTTGCTTTTTCCTGCTCCTCTTAGCATGATAAAGAAGATTCAAAGAGAGTGAGATGCCAGCTCCTTTCATTCAGTCAGTAGCTTCAAACATTTCTGGTATATGAATAACATGATGTTTTTCAATGGCAAAAATCAATGAATATTGTAAATGCACAAACAGTAATTTCTCCGCATTGCAAGGTGCAATTCTGAAATTTTTTGCTTTTTCCTGCTCCTCTTAGCATGATAAAGAAGATTCAAAGAGAGTGAGATGCCAGCTCCTTTCATTCAGTCAGTAGCTTCAAACATTTCTGGTATATGAAAAACATGTTTTTCAATGGCAAAAATCAATGAATATTGTAAATGCACAAACAGTAATATCTCCACATTGCAAGGTGCAATTCTGAAATTCTTTGCTTTTTCCTGCTAATCCTAGCTTGATAAAGAAGATTCAAAGAGAGTGAGATGCCAGCTCCTTTCATTCAGTCAGTAGCTTCAAACATTTCTGGTATATGAAAAACATGTTTTTCAATGGCAAAAATCAATGAATATTGTAAATGCACAAACAGTAATTTCTCCGCATTGCAAGGTGCAATTCTGAAATTTTTTGCTTTTTCCTGCTCCTCTTAGCATGATAAAGAAGATTCAAAGAGAGTGAGATGCCAGCTCCTTTCATTCAGTCAGTAGCTTCAAACATTTCTGGTATATGAAAAACATGTTTTTCAATGGCAAAAATCAATGAATATTGTAAATGCACAAACAGTAATATCTCCACATTGCAAGGTGCAATTCTGAAATTCTTTGCTTTTTCCTGCTAATCCTAGCTTGATAAAGAAGATTCAAAGAGAGTGAGATGCCAGCTCCTTTCATTCAGTCAGTAGCTTCAAACATTTCTGGTATATGAAAAACATGTTTTTCAATGGCAAAAATCAATGAATATTGTAAATGCACAAACAGTAATATCTCCACATTGCAAGGTGCAATTCTGAAATTTTTAGCTTTTTCCTGTTAATCCTAGCATGATAAAGAAGATTCAAAGAGAGTGAGATGCCAGCTCCTTTCATTCAGTCAGTAGCTTCAAACATTTCTGGACGTTTTTCAATGGCAAAAATCAATGAATATTGTAAATGCACAAACAGTAATATCTCCACATTGCAAGGTGCAATTCTGAAATTTTTTGCTTTTTCCTGTTAATCCTAGCATGATAAAGAAGATTCAAAGAGAGTGAGATGCCAGCTCCTTTCATTCAGTCAGTAGCTTCAAACATTTCTGGTATATGAAAAACATGTTTTTCAATGGCAAAAATCAATGAATATTGTAAATGCACAAACAGTAATATCTCCACATTGCAAGGTGCAATTCTGAAATTTTTTGCTTTTTCCTGCTAATCCTAGCATGATAAAGAAGATTCAAAGAGAGTGAGATGCCAGCTCCTTTCATTCAGTCAGTAGCTTCAAACATTTCTGGTATATGAAAAACATGTTTTTCAATGGCAAAAATCAATGAATATTGTAAATGCACAAACAGTAATATCTCCACATTGCAAGGTGCAATTCTGAAATTTTTTGCTTTTTCCTGCTAATCCTAGCATGATAAAGAAGATTCAAAGAGAGTGAGATGCCAGCTCCTTTCATTCAGTCAGTAGCTTCAAACATTTCTGGACGTTTTTCAATGGCAAAAATCAATGAATATTGTAAATGCACAAACAGTAATATCTCCACATTGCAAGGTGCAATTCTGAAATTTTTTGCTTTTTCCTGTTAATCCTAGCATGATAAAGAAGATTCAAAGAGAGTGAGATG
Source organism: Phyllobates terribilis (assembly GCF_046119375.1). Classification (NCBI taxonomy): domain Eukaryota; kingdom Metazoa; phylum Chordata; class Amphibia; order Anura; family Dendrobatidae; genus Phyllobates; species Phyllobates terribilis. The sequence continues at coordinate 89,056 of NW_027365543.1, read as the reverse complement.
CCAGCTCCTTTCATTCAGTCAGTAGCTTCAAACATTTCTGGACGTTTTTCAATGGCAAAAATCAATGAATATTGTAAATGCACAAACAGTAATATCTCCACATTGCAAGGTGCAATTCTGAAATTTTTTGCTTTTTCCTGTTAATCCTAGCATGATAAAGAAGATTCAAAGAGAGTGAGATGCCAGCTCCTTTCATTCAGTCAGTAGCTTCAAACATTTCTGGTATATGAAAAACATGTTTTTCAATGGCAAAAATCAATGAATATTGTAAATGCACAAACAGTAATATCTCCACATTGCAAGGTGCAATTCTGAAATTTTTTGCTTTTTCCTGTTAATCCTAGCATGATAAAGAAGATTCAAAGAGAGTGAGATGCCAGCTCCTTTCATTCAGTCAGTAGCTTCAAACATTTCTGGTATATGAAAAACATGTTTTTCAATGGCAAAAATCAATGAATATTTTAAATGCACAAACAGTAATATCTCCACATTGCAAGGTGCAATTCTGAAATTTTTTGCTTTTTCCTGCTAATCCTAGCATGATAAAGAAGATTCAAAGAGAGTGAGATGCCAGCTCCTTTCATTCAGTCAGTAGCTTCAAACATTTCTGGACGTTTTTCAATGGCAAAAATCAATGAATATTGTAAATGCACAAACAGTAATATCTCCACATTGCAAGGTGCAATTCTGAAATTTTTTGCTTTTTCCTGTTAATCCTAGCATGATAAAGAAGATTCAAAGAGAGTGAGATGCCAGCTCCTTTCATTCAGTCAGTAGCTTCAAACATTTCTGGTATATGAAAAACATGTTTTTCAATGGCAAAAATCAATGAATATTGTAAATGCACAAACAGTAATATCTCCACATTGCAAGGTGCAATTCTGAAATTTTTTGCTTTTTCCTGTTAATCCTAGCATGATAAAGAAGATTCAAAGAGAGTGACATGCCAGCTCCTTTCATTCAGTCAGTAGCTTCAAACATTTCTGGTATATGAAAAACATGTTTTTCAATGGCAAAAATCAATGAATATTGTAAATGCACAAACAGTAATATCTCCACATTGCAAGGTGCAATTCTGAAATTTTTTGCTTTTTCCTGCTAATCCTAGCATGATAAAGAAGATTCAAAGAGAGTGAGATGCCAGCTCCTTTCATTCAGTCAGTAGCTTCAAACATTTCTGGACGTTTTTCAATGGCAAAAATCAATGAATATTGTAAATGCACAAACAGTAATATCTCCACATTGCAAGGTGCAATTCTGAAATTTTTTGCTTTTTCCTGTTAATCCTAGCATGATAAAGAAGATTCAAAGAGAGTGAGATGCCAGCTCCTTTCATTCAGTCAGTAGCTTCAAACATTTCTGGTATATGAAAAACATGTTTTTCAATGGCAAAAATCAATGAATATTGTAAATGCACAAACAGTAATATCTCCACATTGCAAGGTGCAATTCTGAAATTTTTTGCTTTTTCCTGCTAATCCTAGCATGATAAAGAAGATTCAAAGAGAGTGAGATGCCAGCTCCTTTCATTCAGTCAGTAGCTTCAAACATTTCTGGTATATGAAAAACACATGTTTTTCAATGGCAAAAATCAATGAATATTGTAAATGCACAAACAGTAATATCTCCACATTGCAAGGTGCAATTCTGAAATTTTTTGCTTTTTCCTGCTAATCCTAGCATGATAAAGAAGATTCAAAGAGAGTGAGATGCCAGCTCCTTTCATTCAGTCAGTAGCTTCAAACATTTCTGGTATATGAAAAACATGTTTTTCAATGGCAAAAATCAATGAATATTGTAAATGCACAAACAGTAATATCTCCACATTGCAAGGTGCAATTCTGAAATTTTTAGCTTTTTCCTGTTAATCCTAGCATGATAAAGAAGATTCAAAGAGAGTGAGATGCCAGCTCCTTTCATTCAGTCAGTAGCTTCAAACATTTCTGGACGTTTTTCAATGGCAAAAATCAATGAATATTGTAAATGCACAAACAGTAATATCTCCACATTGCAAGGTGCAATTCTGAAATTTTTTGCTTTTTCCTGTTAATCCTAGCATGATAAAGAAGATTCAAAGAGAGTGAGATGCCAGCTCCTTTCATTCAGTCAGTAGCTTCAAACATTTCTGGTATATGAAAAACGTTTTTCAATGGCAAAAATCAATGAATATTGTAAATGCACAAACAGTAATATCTCCACATTGCAAGGTGCAATTCTGAAATTTTTTGCTTTTTCCTGCTAATCCTAGCATGATAAAGAAGATTCAAAGAGAGTGAGATGCCAGCTCCTTTCATTCAGTCAGTAGCTTCAAACATTTCTGGTATATGAAAAACATGTTTTTCAATGGCAAAAATCAATGAATATTGTAAATGCACAAACAGTAATATCTCCACATTGCAAGGTGCAATTCTGAAATTTTTTGCTTTTTCCTGCTAATCCTAGCATGATAAAGAAGATTCAAAGAGAGTGAGATGCCAGCTCCTTTCATTCAGTCAGTAGCTTCAAACATTTCTGGACGTTTTTCAATGGCAAAAATCAATGAATATTGTAAATGCACAAACAGTAATATCTCCACATTGCAAGGTGCAATTCTGAAATTTTTTGCTTTTTCCTGTTAATCCTAGCATGATAAAGAAGATTCAAAGAGAGTGAGATGCCAGCTCCTTTCATTCAGTCAGTAGCTTCAAACATTTCTGGTATATGAAAAACATGTTTTTCAATGGCAAAAATCAATGAATATTGTAAATGCACAAACAGTAATATCTCCACATTGCAAGGTGCAATTCTGAAATTTTTTGCTTTTTCCTGTTAATCCTAGCATGATAAAGAAGATTCAAAGAGAGTGAGATGCCAGCTCCTTTCATTCAGTCAGTAGCTTCAAACATTTCTGGTATATGAAAAACATGTTTTTCAATGGCAAAAATCAATGAATATTGTAAATGCACAAACAGTAATATCTCCACATTGCAAGGTGAAATTCTGAAATTTTTTGCTTTTTCCTGTTAATCCTAGCATGATAAAGAAGATTCAAAGAGAGTGAGATGCCAGCTCCTTTCATTCAGTCAGTAGCTTCAAACATTTCTGGTATATGAAAAACATGTTTTTCAATGGCAAAAATCAATGAATATTGTAAATGCACAAACAGTAATATCTCCACATTGCAAGGTGCAATTCTGAAATTTTTTGCTTTTTCCTGCTAATCCTAGCATGATAAAGAAGATTCAAAGAGAGTGAGATGCCAGCTCCTTTCATTCAGTCAGTAGCTTCAATCATTTCTGGACATTTTTCAATGGCAAAAATCAATGAATATTGTAAATGCACAAACAGTAATTTCTCCGCATTGCAAGGTGCAATTCTGAAATTTTTTGCTTTTTCCTGCTCCTCTTAGCATGATAAAGAAGATTCAAAGAGAGTGAGATGACAGCTCCTTTCATTCAGTCAGTAGCTTCAATCATTTCTGGACGTTTTTCAATGGCAAAAATCAATGAATATTGTAAATGCACAAACAGTAATTTCTCCGCATTGCAAGGTGCAATTCTGAAATTTTTTGCTTTTTCCTGCTCCTCTTAGCATGATAAAGAAGATTCAAAGAGAATGAGGTGCCAGCTCCTTTCATTCAGTCAGGAGCTTCAAACATTTCTGGTATATGAATAACATGTTTTTCAATGGCAAAAATCAATGAATATTGTAAATGCACAAACAGTAATTTCTCCGCATTGCAAGGTGCAATTCTGAAATTTTTTGCTTTTTCCTGCTCCTCTTAGCATGATAAAGAAGATTCAAAGAGAGTGAGATGCCAGCTCCTTTCATTCAGTCAGTAGCTTCAATCATTTCTGGACGTTTTTCAATGGCAAAAATCAATGAATATTGTAAATGCACAAACAGTAATTTCTCCGCATTGGAAGGTGCAATTCTGAAATTTTTTGCTTTTTCCTGCTCCTCTTAGCATGATAAACAAGATTCAAAGAGAGTGAGATGCCAGCTCCTTTCATTCAGTCAGTAGCTTCAATCATTTCTGGACGTTTTTCAATGGCAAAAATCATTGAATATTGTAAATGCACAAACAGTAATTTCTCCGCATTGCAAGGTGCAATTCTGAAATTTTTTACTTTTTCCTGCTCCTCTTAGCATGATAAAGAAGATTCAAAGAGAGTGAGATGCCAGCTCCTTTCATTCAGTCAGTAGCTTCAATCATTTCTGGTATATGAATAACATGATGTTTTTCAATGGCAAAAATCAATGAATTTTGTAAATGCACAAACAGTAATTTCTCCGCATTGCAAGGCGCAATTCTGAAATTTTTTGCTTTTTCCTGCTCCTCTTAGCATGATAAAGAAGATTCAAAGAGAGTGAGATGCCAGCTCCTTTCATTCAGTCAGTAGCTTCAATCATTTCTGGACATTTTTCAATGGCAAAAATCAATGAATATTGTAAATGCACAAACAGTAATTTCTCCGCATTGCAAGGTGCAATTCTGAAATTTTTTGCTTTTTCCTGCTCCTCTTAGCATGATAAAGAAGATTCAAAGAGAGTGAGATGCCAGCTCCTTTCATTCAGTCAGTAGCTTCAATCATTTCTGGACGTTTTTCAATGGCAAAAATCAATGAATATTGTAAATGCACAAACAGTAATTTCTCCGCATTGCAAGGTGCAATTCTGAAATTTTTTGCTTTTTCCTGCTCCTCTTAGCATGATAAAGAAGATTCAAAGAGAGTGAGATGCCAGCTCCTTTCATTCAGTCAGTACCTTCAATCATTTCTGGACGTTTTTCAATGGCAAAAATCAATGAATATTGTAAATGCACAAACAGTAATTTCTCCGCATTGCAAGGTGCAATTCTGAAATTTTTTGCTTTTTCCTGCTCCTCTTAGCATGATAAAGAAGATTCAAAGAGAGTGAGGTGCCAGCTCCTTTCATTCAGTCAGGAGCTTCAAACATTTCTGGTATATGAATAACATGTTTTTCAATGGCAAAAATCAATGAATATTGTAAATGCACAAACAGTAATTTCTCCGCATTGCAAGGTGCAATTCTGAAATTTTTTGCTTTTTCCTGCTCCTCTTAGCATGATAAAGAAGATTCAAAGAGAGTGAGATGCCAGCTCCTTTCATTCAGTCAGTAGCTTCAAACATTTCTGGACGTTTTTCAATGGCAAAAATCAATGAATATTGTAAATGCACAAACAGTAATATCTCCACATTGCAAGGTGCAATTCTGAAATTTTTTGCTTTTTCCTGTTAATCCTAGCATGATAAAGAAGATTCAAAGAGAGTGAGATGCCAGCTCCTTTCATTCAGTCAGTAGCTTCAAACATTTCTGGTATATGAAAAACATGTTTTTCAATGGCAAAAATCAATGAATATTGTAAATGCACAAACAGTAATATCTCCACATTGCAAGGTGCAATTCTGAAATTTTTTGCTTTTTCCTGCTAATCCTAGCATGATAAAGAAGATTCAAAGAGAGTGAGATGCCAGCTCCTTTCATTCAGTCAGTAGCTTCAAACATTTCTGGTATATGAAAAACACATGTTTTTCAATGGCAAAAATCAATGAATATTGTAAATGCACAAACAGTAATATCTCCACATTGCAAGGTGCAATTCTGAAATTTTTTGCTTTTTCCTGCTAATCCTAGCATGATAAAGAAGATTCAAAGAGAGTGAGATGCCAGCTCCTTTCATTCAGTCAGTAGCTTCAAACATTTCTGGTATATGAAAAACATGTTTTTCAATGGCAAAAATCAATGAATATTGTAAATGCACAAACAGTAATATCTCCACATTGCAAGGTGCAATTCTGAAATTTTTAGCTTTTTCCTGTTAATCCTAGCATGATAAAGAAGATTCAAAGAGAGTGAGATGCCAGCTCCTTTCATTCAGTCAGTAGCTTCAAACATTTCTGGACGTTTTTCAATGGCAAAAATCAATGAATATTGTAAATGCACAAACAGTAATATCTCCACATTGCAAGGTGCAATTCTGAAATTTTTTGCTTTTTCCTGTTAATCCTAGCATGATAAAGAAGATTCAAAGAGAGTGAGATGCCAGCTCCTTTCATTCAGTCAGTAGCTTCAAACATTTCTGGTATATGAAAAACGTTTTTCAATGGCAAAAATCAATGAATATTGTAAATGCACAAACAGTAATATCTCCACATTGCAAGGTGCAATTCTGAAATTTTTTGCTTTTTCCTGCTAATCCTAGCATGATAAAGAAGATTCAAAGAGAGTGAGATGCCAGCTCCTTTCATTCAGTCAGTAGCTTCAAACATTTCTGGTATATGAAAAACATGTTTTTCAATGGCAAAAATCAATGAATATTGTAAATGCACAAACAGTAATATCTCCACATTGCAAGGTGCAATTCTGAAATTTTTTGCTTTTTCCTGCTAATCCTAGCATGATAAAGAAGATTCAAAGAGAGTGAGATGCCAGCTCCTTTCATTCAGTCAGTAGCTTCAAACATTTCTGGACGTTTTTCAATGGCAAAAATCAATGAATATTGTAAATGCACAAACAGTAATATCTCCACATTGCAAGGTGCAATTCTGAAATTTTTTGCTTTTTCCTGTTAATCCTAGCATGATAAAGAAGATTCAAAGAGAGTGAGATGCCAGCTCCTTTCATTCAGTCAGTAGCTTCAAACATTTCTGGTATATGAAAAACATGTTTTTCAATGGCAAAAATCAATGAATATTGTAAATGCACAAACAGTAATATCTCCACATTGCAAGGTGCAATTCTGAAATTTTTTGCTTTTTCCTGTTAATCCTAGCATGATAAAGAAGATTCAAAGAGAGTGAGATGCCAGCTCCTTTCATTCAGTCAGTAGCTTCAAACATTTCTGGTATATGAAAAACATGTTTTTCAATGGCAAAAATCAATGAATATTGTAAATGCACAAACAGTAATATCTCCACATTGCAAGGTGAAATTCTGAAATTTTTTGCTTTTTCCTGTTAATCCTAGCATGATAAAGAAGATTCAAAGAGAGTGAGATGCCAGCTCCTTTCATTCAGTCAGTAGCTTCAAACATTTCTGGTATATGAAAAACATGTTTTTCAATGGCAAAAATCAATGAATATTGTAAATGCACAAACAGTAATATCTCCACATTGCAAGGTGCAATTCTGAAATTTTTTGCTTTTTCCTGCTAATCCTAGCATGATAAAGAAGATTCAAAGAGAGTGAGATGCCAGCTCCTTTCATTCAGTCAGTAGCTTCAATCATTTCTGGACATTTTTCAATGGCAAAAATCAATGAATATTGTAAATGCACAAACAGTAATTTCTCCGCATTGCAAGGTGCAATTCTGAAATTTTTTGCTTTTTCCTGCTCCTCTTAGCATGATAAAGAAGATTCAAAGAGAGTGAGATGACAGCTCCTTTCATTCAGTCAGTAGCTTCAATCATTTCTGGACGTTTTTCAATGGCAAAAATCAATGAATATTGTAAATGCACAAACAGTAATTTCTCCGCATTGCAAGGTGCAATTCTGAAATTTTTTGCTTTTTCCTGCTCCTCTTAGCATGATAAAGAAGATTCAAAGAGAATGAGGTGCCAGCTCCTTTCATTCAGTCAGGAGCTTCAAACATTTCTGGTATATGAATAACATGTTTTTCAATGGCAAAAATCAATGAATATTGTAAATGCACAAACAGTAATTTCTCCGCATTGCAAGGTGCAATTCTGAAATTTTTTGCTTTTTCCTGCTCCTCTTAGCATGATAAAGAAGATTCAAAGAGAGTGAGATGCCAGCTCCTTTCATTCAGTCAGTAGCTTCAATCATTTCTGGACGTTTTTCAATGGCAAAAATCAATGAATATTGTAAATGCACAAACAGTAATTTCTCCGCATTGGAAGGTGCAATTCTGAAATTTTTTGCTTTTTCCTGCTCCTCTTAGCATGATAAACAAGATTCAAAGAGAGTGAGATGCCAGCTCCTTTCATTCAGTCAGTAGCTTCAATCATTTCTGGACGTTTTTCAATGGCAAAAATCATTGAATATTGTAAATGCACAAACAGTAATTTCTCCGCATTGCAAGGTGCAATTCTGAAATTTTTTACTTTTTCCTGCTCCTCTTAGCATGATAAAGAAGATTCAAAGAGAGTGAGATGCCAGCTCCTTTCATTCAGTCAGTAGCTTCAATCATTTCTGGTATATGAATAACATGATGTTTTTCAATGGCAAAAATCAATGAATTTTGTAAATGCACAAACAGTAATTTCTCCGCATTGCAAGGCGCAATTCTGAAATTTTTTGCTTTTTCCTGCTCCTCTTAGCATGATAAAGAAGATTCAAAGAGAGTGAGATGCCAGCTCCTTTCATTCAGTCAGTAGCTTCAATCATTTCTGGACATTTTTCAATGGCAAAAATCAATGAATATTGTAAATGCACAAACAGTAATTTCTCCGCATTGCAAGGTGCAATTCTGAAATTTTTTGCTTTTTCCTGCTCCTCTTAGCATGATAAAGAAGATTCAAAGAGAGTGAGATGCCAGCTCCTTTCATTCAGTCAGTAGCTTCAATCATTTCTGGACATTTTTCAATGGCAAAAATCAATGAATATTGTAAATGCACAAACAGTAATTTCTCCGCATTGCAAGGTGCAATTCTGAAATTTTTTGCTTTTTCCTGCTCCTCTTAGCATGATAAAGAAGATTCAAAGAGAGTGAGATGCCAGCTCCTTTCATTCAGTCAGTACCTTCAATCATTTCTGGACGTTTTTCAATGGCAAAAATCAATGAATATTGTAAATGCACAAACAGTAATTTCTCCGCATTGCAAGGTGCAATTCTGAAATTTTTTGCTTTTTCCTGCTCCTCTTAGCATGATAAAGAAGATTCAAAGAGAGTGAGGTGCCAGCTCCTTTCATTCAGTCAGGAGCTTCAAACATTTCTGGTATATGAATAACATGTTTTTCAATGGCAAAAATCAATGAATATTGTAAATGCACAAACAGTAATTTCTCCGCATTGCAAGGTGCAATTCTGAAATTTTTTGCTTTTTCCTGCTCCTCTTAGCATGATAAAGAAGATTCAAAGAGAGTGAGATGCCAGCTCCTTTCATTCAGTCAGTAGCTTCAATCATTTCTGGACGTTTTTCAATGGCAAAAATCAATGAATATTGTAAATGCACAAACAGTAATTTCTCCGCATTGGAAGGTGCAATTCTGAAATTTTTTGCTTTTTCCTGCTCCTCTTAGCATGATAAACAAGATTCAAAGAGAGTGAGATGCCAGCTCCTTTCATTCAGTCAGTAGCTTCAATCATTTCTGGACGTTTTTCAATGGCAAAAATCATTGAATATTGTAAATGCACAAACAGTAATTTCTCCGCATTGCAAGGTGCAATTCTGAAATTTTTTACTTTTTCCTGCTCCTCTTAGCATGATAAAGAAGATTCAAAGAGAGTGAGATGCCAGCTCCTTTCATTCAGTCAGTAGCTTCAATCATTTCTGGTATATGAATAACATGATGTTTTTCATTCGCAAAAATCAATGAATATTGTAAATGCACAAACAGTAATTTCTCCGCATTGCAAGGTGCAATTCTGAAATTTTTTGCTTTTTCCTGCTCCTCTTAGCATAATAAAGAAGATTCAAAGAGAGTGAGATGCCAGCTCCTTTCATTCAGTCAGTAGCTTCAATCATTTCTGGATGTTTTTCAATGGCAAAAATCAATGAATATTGTAAATGCACAAACAGTAATTTCTCCGCATTGCAAGGTGCAATTCTGAAATTTTTTGCTTTTTCCTGCTCCTCTTAGCATGATAAAGAAGATTCAAAGAGAGTGAGATGCCAGCTCCTTTCCTTCAGTCAGTAGCTTCAATCATTTCTGGTATATGAATAACATGATGTTTTTCAATGGCAAAAATCAATGAATTTTGTAAATGCACAAACAGTAATTTCTCCGCATTGCAAGGCGCAATTCTGAAATTTTTTGCTTTTTCCTGCTCCTCTTAGCATGATAAAGAAGATTCAAAGAGAGTGAGATGCCAGCTCCTTTCATTCAGTCAGTAGCTTCAATCATTTCTGGACATTTTTCAATGGCAAAAATCAATGAATATTGTAAATGCACAAACAGTAATTTCTCCGCATTGCAAGGTGCAATTCTGAAATTTTTTGCTTTTTCCTGCTCCTCTTAGCATGATAAAGAAGATTCAAAGAGAGTGAGATGCCAGCTCCTTTCATTCAGTCAGTACCTTCAATCATTTCTGGACGTTTTTCAATGGCAAAAATCAATGAATATTGTAAATGCACAAACAGTAATTTCTCCGCATTGCAAGGTGCAATTCTGAAATTTTTTGCTTTTTCCTGCTCCTCTTAGCATGATAAAGAAGATTCAAAGAGAGTGAGATGCCAGCTCCTTTCATTCAGTCAGTAGCTTCAATCATTTCTGGACGTTTTTCAATGGCAAAAATCAATGAATATTGTAAATGCACAAACAGTAATTTCTCCGCATTGCAAGGTGCAATTCTGAAATTTTTTGCTTTTTCCTGCTCCTCTTAGCATAATAAAGAAGATTCAAAGAGAGTGAGATGCCAGCTCCTTTCATTCAGTCAGTAGCTTCAATCATTTCTGGATGTTTTTCAATGGCAAAAATCAATGAATATTGTAAATGCACAAACAGTAATTTCTCCGCATTGCAAGGTGCAATTCTGAAATTTTTTGCTTTTTCCTGCTCCTCTTAGCATGATAAAGAAGATTCAAAGAGAGTGAGATGCCAGCTCCTTTCCTTCAGTCAGTAGCTTCAATCATTTCTGGTATATGAATAACATGATGTTTTTCAATGGCAAAAATCAATGAATTTTGTAAATGCACAAACAGTAATTTCTCCGCATTGCAAGGTGCAATTCTGAAATTTTTTGCTTTTTCCTGTTAATCCTAGCATGATAAAGAAGATTCAAAGAGAGTGAGATGCCAGCTCCTTTCATTCAGTCAGTAGCTTCAATCATTTCTGGACATTTTTCAATGGCAAAAATCACTGAATATTGTAAATGCACAAACAGTAATTTCTCCGCATTGCAAGGTGCAATTCTGAAATTTTTTGCTTTTTCCTGCTCCTCTTAGCATGATAAAGAAGATTCAAAGAGAGTGAGATGACAGCTCCTTTCATTCAGTCAGTAGCTTCAATCATTTCTGGACGTTTTTCAATGGCAAAAATCAATGAATATTGTAAATGCACAAACAGTAATTTCTCCGCATTGCAAGGTGCAATTCTGAAATTTTTTGCTTTTTCCTGCTCCTCTTAGCATGATAAAGAAGATTCAAAGAGAGTGAGGTGCCAGCTCCTTTCATTCAGTCAGGAGCTTCAAACATTTCTGGTATATGAATAACATGTTTTTCAATGGCAAAAATCAATGAATATTGTAAATGCACAAACAGTAATTTCTCCGCATTGCAAGGTGCAATTCTGAAATTTTTTGCTTTTTCCTGCTCCTCTTAGCATGATAAAGAAGATTCAAAGAGAGTGAGATGCCAGCTCCTTTCATTCAGTCAGTAGCTTCAATCATTTCTGGACGTTTTTCAATGGCAAAAATCAATGAATATTGTAAATGCACAAACAGTAATTTCTCCGCATTGGAAGGTGCAATTCTGAAATTTTTTGCTTTTTCCTGCTCCTCTTAGCATGATAAACAAGATTCAAAGAGAGTGAGATGCCAGCTCCTTTCATTCAGTCAGTAGCTTCAATCATTTCTGGACGTTTTTCAATGGCAAAAATCATTGAATATTGTAAATGCACAAACAGTAATTTCTCCGCATTGCAAGGTGCAATTCTGAAATTTTTTACTTTTTCCTGCTCCTCTTAGCATGATAAAGAAGATTCAAAGAGAGTGAGATGCCAGCTCCTTTCATTCAGTCAGTAGCTTCAATCATTTCTGGTATATGAATAACATGATGTTTTTCATTCACAAAAATCAATGAATATTGTAAATGCACAAACAGTAATTTCTCCGCATTGCAAGGTGCAATTCTGAAATTTTTTGCTTTTTCCTGCTCCTCTTAGCATAATAAAGAAGATTCAAAGAGAGTGAGATGCCAGCTCCTTTCATTCAGTCAGTAGCTTCAATCATTTCTGGATGTTTTTCAATGGCAAAAATCAATGAATATTGTAAATGCACAAACAGTAATTTCTCCGCATTGCAAGGTGCAATTCTGAAATTTTTTGCTTTTTCCTGCTCCTCTTAGCATGATAAAGAAGATTCAAAGAGAGTGAGATGCCAGCTCCTTTCCTTCAGTCAGTAGCTTCAATCATTTCTGGTATATGAATAACATGATGTTTTTCAATGGCAAAAATCAATGAATTTTGTAAATGCACAAACAGTAATTTCTCCGCATTGCAAGGCGCAATTCTGAAATTTTTTGCTTTTTCCTGCTCCTCTTAGCATGATAAAGAAGATTCAAAGAGAGTGAGATGCCAGCTCCTTTCATTCAGTCAGTAGCTTCAATCATTTCTGGACATTTTTCAATGGCAAAAATCAATGAATATTGTAAATGCACAAACAGTAATTTCTCCGCATTGCAAGGTGCAATTCTGAAATTTTTTGCTTTTTCCTGCTCCTCTTAGCATGATAAAGAAGATTCAAAGAGAGTGAGATGCCAGCTCCTTTCATTCAGTCAGTAGCTTCAATCATTTCTGGACGTTTTTCAATGGCAAAAATCAATGAATATTGTAAATGCACAAACAGTAATTTCTCCGCATTGCAAGGTGCAATTCTGAAATTTTTTGCTTTTTCCTGCTCCTCTTAGCATGATAAAGAAGATTCAAAGAGAGTGAGATGCCAGCTCCTTTCATTCAGTCAGTACCTTCAATCATTTCTGGACGTTTTTCAATGGCAAAAATCAATGAATATTGTAAATGCACAAACAGTAATTTCTCCGCATTGCAAGGTGCAATTCTGAAATTTTTTGCTTTTTCCTGCTCCTCTTAGCATGATAAAGAAGATTCAAAGAGAGTGAGATGCCAGCTCCTTTCATTCAGTCAGTAGCTTCAATCATTTCTGGACGTTTTTCAATGGCAAAAATCAATGAATATTGTAAATGCACAAACAGTAATTTCTCCGCATTGCAAGGTGCAATTCTGAAATTTTTTGCTTTTTCCTGCTCCTCTTAGCATGATAAAGAAGATTCAAAGAGAGTGAGATGCCAGCTCCTTTCATTCAGTCAGTAGCTTCAATCATTTCTGGACGTTTTTCAATGGCAAAAATCAATGAATATTGTAAATGCACAAACAGTAATTTCTCCGCATTGCAAGGTGCAATTCTGAAATTTTTTGCTTTTTCCTGCTCCTCTTAGCATGATAAAGAAGATTCAAAGAGAGTGAGATGCCAGCTCCTTTCATTCTGTCAGTAGCTTCAATCATTTCTGGTATATGAATAACATGATGTTTTTCAATAGCAAAAATCAATGAATATTGTAAATGCACAAACAGTAATTTCTCCGCATTGCAAGGTGCAATTCTGAAATTTTTTGCTTTTTCCTGCTCCTCTTAGCATGATAAAGAAGATTCAAAGAGAGTGAGATGCCAGCTCCTTTCATTCAGTCAGTAGCTTCAATCATTTCTGGACATTTTTCAATGGCAAAAATCAATGAATATTGTAAATGCACAAACAGTAATTTCTCCGCATTGCAAGGTGCAATTCTGAAATTTTTTGCTTTTTCCTGCTCCTGTTAGCATGATAAACAAGATTCAAAGAGAGTGAGATGCCATCTCCTTTCATTCAGTCAGTAGCTTCAATCATTTCTGGACGTTTTTCAATGGCAAAAATCAATGAATATTGTAAATGCACAAACAGTAATTTCTCCGCATTGCAAGGTGCAATTCTGAAATTTTTTGCTTTTTCCTGCTCCTCTTAGCATGATAAAGAAGATTCAAAGAGAGTGAGATGCCAGCTCCTTTCATTCAGTCAGTAGCTTCAATCATTTCTGGTATATGAATAACATGATGTTTTTCAATGGCAAAAATCAATGAATATTGTAAATGCACAAACAGTAATTTCTCCGCATTGCAAGGTGCAATTCTGAAATTTTTTGCTTTTTCCTGTTAATCCTAGCATGATAAAGAAGATTCAAAGAGAGTGAGATGCCAGCTCCTTTCATTCAGTCAGTAGCTTCAAACATTTCTGGTATATGAAAAACATGTTTTTCAATGGCAAAAATCAATGAATATTGTAAATGCACAAACAGTAATATCTCCACATTGCAAGGTGAAATTCTGAAATTTTTTGCTTTTTCCTGTTAATCCTAGCATGATAAAGAAGATTCAAAGAGAGTGAGATGCCAGCTCCTTTCATTCAGTCAGTAGCTTCAATCATTTCTGGACATTTTTCAATGGCAAAAATCACTGAATATTGTAAATGCACAAACAGTAATTTCTCCGCATTGCAAGGTGCAATTCTGAAATTTTTTGCTTTTTCCTGCTCCTCTTAGCATGATAAAGAAGATTCAAAGAGAGTGAGATGACAGCTCCTTTCATTCAGTCAGTAGCTTCAATCATTTCTGGACGTTTTTCAATGGCAAAAATCAATGAATATTGTAAATGCACAAACAGTAATTTCTCCGCATTGCAAGGTGCAATTCTGAAATTTTTTGCTTTTTCCTGCTCCTCTTAGCATGATAAAGAAGATTCAAAGAGAGTGAGGTGCCAGCTCCTTTCATTCAGTCAGGAGCTTCAAACATTTCTGGTATATGAATAACATGTTTTTCAATGGCAAAAATCAATGAATATTGTAAATGCACAAACAGTAATTTCTCCGCATTGCAAGGTGCAATTCTGAAATTTTTTGCTTTTTCCTGCTCCTCTTAGCATGATAAAGAAGATTCAAAGAGAGTGAGATGCCAGCTCCTTTCATTCAGTCAGTAGCTTCAATCATTTCTGGACGTTTTTCAATGGCAAAAATCAATGAATATTGTAAATGCACAAACAGTAATTTCTCCGCATTGGAAGGTGCAATTCTGAAATTTTTTGCTTTTTCCTGCTCCTCTTAGCATGATAAACAAGATTCAAAGAGAGTGAGATGCCAGCTCCTTTCATTCAGTCAGTAGCTTCAATCATTTCTGGACGTTTTTCAATGGCAAAAATCATTGAATATTGTAAATGCACAAACAGTAATTTCTCCGCATTGCAAGGTGCAATTCTGAAATTTTTTACTTTTTCCTGCTCCTCTTAGCATGATAAAGAAGATTCAAAGAGAGTGAGATGCCAGCTCCTTTCATTCAGTCAGTAGCTTCAATCATTTCTGGTATATGAATAACATGATGTTTTTCATTCACAAAAATCAATGAATATTGTAAATGCACAAACAGTAATTTCTCCGCATTGCAAGGTGCAATTCTGAAATTTTTTGCTTTTTCCTGCTCCTCTTAGCATAATAAAGAAGATTCAAAGAGAGTGAGATGCCAGCTCCTTTCATTCAGTCAGTAGCTTCAATCATTTCTGGATGTTTTTCAATGGCAAAAATCAATGAATATTGTAAATGCACAAACAGTAATTTCTCCGCATTGCAAGGTGCAATTCTGAAATTTTTTGCTTTTTCCTGCTCCTCTTAGCATGATAAAGAAGATTCAAAGAGAGTGAGATGCCAGCTCCTTTCCTTCAGTCAGTAGCTTCAATCATTTCTGGTATATGAATAACATGATGTTTTTCAATGGCAAAAATCAATGAATTTTGTAAATGCACAAACAGTAATTTCTCCGCATTGCAAGGCGCAATTCTGAAATTTTTTGCTTTTTCCTGCTCCTCTTAGCATGATAAAGAAGATTCAAAGAGAGTGAGATGCCAGCTCCTTTCATTCAGTCAGTAGCTTCAATCATTTCTGGACATTTTTCAATGGCAAAAATCAATGAATATTGTAAATGCACAAACAGTAATTTCTCCGCATTGCAAGGTGCAATTCTGAAATTTTTTGCTTTTTCCTGCTCCTCTTAGCATGATAAAGAAGATTCAAAGAGAGTGAGATGCCAGCTCCTTTCATTCAGTCAGTAGCTTCAATCATTTCTGGACGTTTTTCAATGGCAAAAATCAATGAATATTGTAAATGCACAAACAGTAATTTCTCCGCATTGCAAGGTGCAATTCTGAAATTTTTTGCTTTTTCCTGCTCCTCTTAGCATGATAAAGAAGATTCAAAGAGAGTGAGATGCCAGCTCCTTTCATTCAGTCAGTACCTTCAATCATTTCTGGACGTTTTTCAATGGCAAAAATCAATGAATATTGTAAATGCACAAACAGTAATTTCTCCGCATTGCAAGGTGCAATTCTGAAATTTTTTGCTTTTTCCTGCTCCTCTTAGCATGATAAAGAAGATTCAAAGAGAGTGAGATGCCAGCTCCTTTCATTCAGTCAGTAGCTTCAATCATTTCTGGACGTTTTTCAATGGCAAAAATCAATGAATATTGTAAATGCACAAACTGTAATTTCTCCGCATTGCAAGGTGCAATTCTGAAATTTTTTGCTTTTTCCTGCTCCTCTTAGCATGATAAAGAAGATTCAAAGAGAGTGAGATGCCAGCTCCTTTCATTCTGTCAGTAGCTTCAATCATTTCTGGTATATGAATAACATGATGTTTTTCAATAGCAAAAATCAATGAATATTGTAAATGCACAAACAGTAATTTCTCCGCATTGCAAGGTGCAATTCTGAAATTTTTTGCTTTTTCCTGCTCCTCTTAGCATGATAAAGAAGATTCAAAGAGAGTGAGATGCCAGCTCCTTTCATTCAGTCAGTAGCTTCAATCATTTCTGGACATTTTTCAATGGCAAAAATCAATGAATATTGTAAATGCACAAACAGTAATTTCTCCGCATTGCAAGGTGCAATTCTGAAATTTTTTGCTTTTTCCTGCTCCTGTTAGCATGATAAACAAGATTCAAAGAGAGTGAGATGCCATCTCCTTTCATTCAGTCAGTAGCTTCAATCATTTCTGGACGTTTTTCAATGGCAAAAATCAATGAATATTGTAAATGCACAAACAGTAATTTCTCCGCATTGCAAGGTGCAATTCTGAAATTTTTTGCTTTTTCCTGCTCCTCTTAGCATGATAAAGAAGATTCAAAGAGAGTGAGATGCCAGCTCCTTTCATTCAGTCAGTAGCTTCAATCATTTCTGGTATATGAATAACATGATGTTTTTCAATGGCAAAAATCAATGAATATTGTAAATGCACAAACAGTAATTTCTCCGCATTGCAAGGTGCAATTCTGAAATTTTTTGCTTTTTCCTGCTCCTCTTAGCATGATAAAGAAGATTCAAAGAGAGTGAGATGCCAGCTCCTTTCATTCAGTCAGTAGCTTCAATCATTTCTGGACGTTTTTCAATGGCAAAAATCAATGAATATTGTAAATGCACAAACAGTAATTTCTCCGCATTGCAAGGTGCAATTCTGAAATTTTTTGCTTTTTCCTGCTCCTCTTAGCATGATAAACAAGATTCAAAGAGAGTGAGATGCCAGCTCCTTTCATTCAGTCAGTAGCTTCAATCATTTCTGGACGTTTTTCAATGGCAAAAATCATTGAATATTGTAAATGCACAAACAGTAATTTCTCCGCATTGCAAGGTGCAATTCTGAAATTTTTTACTTTTTCCTGCTCCTCTTAGCATGATAAAGAAGATTCAAAGAGAGTGAGATGCCAGCTCCTTTCATTCAGTCAGTAGCTTCAATCATTTCTGGTATATGAATAACATGATGTTTTTCAATCGCAAAAATCAATGAATATTGTAAATGCACAAACAGTAATTTCTCCGCATTGCAAGGTGCAATTCTGAAATTTTTTGCTTTTTCCTGCTCCTCTTAGCATGATAAAGAAGATTCAAAGAGAGTGAGATGCCAGCTCCTTTCATTCAGTCAGTAGCTACAATCATTTCTGGATGTTTTTCAATGGCAAAAATCAATGAATATTGTAAATGCACAAACAGTAATTTCTCCGCATTGCAAGGTGCAATTCTGAAATTTTTTGCTTTTTCCTGCTCCTCTTAGCATGATAAAGAAGATTCAAAGAGAGTGAGATGCCAGCTCCTTTCCTTCAGTCAGTAGCTTCAATCATTTCTGGTATATGAATAACATGATGTTTTTCAATGGCAAAAATCAATGAATTTTGTAAATGCACAAACAGTAATTTCTCCGCATTGCAAGGCGCAATTCTGAAATTTTTTGCTTTTTCCTGCTCCTCTTAGCATGATAAAGAAGATTCAAAGAGAGGGAGATGCCAGCTCCTTTCATTCAGTCAGTAGCTTCAATCATTTCTGGACATTTTTCAATGGCAAAAATCAATGAATATTGTAAATGCACAAACAGTAATTTCTCCGCATTGCAAGGTGCAATTCTGAAATTTTTTGCTTTTTCCTGCTCCTCTTAGCATGATAAAGAAGATTCAAAGAGAGTGAGATGCCAGCTCCTTTCATTCAGTCAGTAGCTTCAATCATTTCTGGACGTTTTTCAATGGCAAAAATCAATGAATATTGTAAATGCACAAACAGTAATTTCTCCGCATTGCAAGGTGCAATTCTGAAATTTTTTGCTTTTTCCTGCTCCTCTTAGCATGATAAAGAAGATTCAAAGAGAGTGATATGCCAGCTCCTTTCATTCAGTCAGTACCTTCAATCATTTCTGGACGTTTTTCAATGGCAAAAATCAATGAATATTGTAAATGCACAAACAGTAATTTCTCCGCATTGCAAGGTGCAATTCTGAAATTTTTTGCTTTTTCCTGCTCCTCTTAGCATGATAAAGAAGATTCAAAGAGAGTGAGATGCCAGCTCCTTTCATTCAGTCAGTAGCTTCAATCATTTCTGGACGTTTTTCAATGGCAAAAATCAATGAATATTGTAAATGCACAAACTGTAATTTCTCCGCATTGCAAGGTGCAATTCTGAAATTTTTTGCTTTTTCCTGCTCCTCTTAGCATGATAAAGAAGATTCAAAGAGAGTGAGATGCCAGCTCCTTTCATTCAGTCAGTAGCTTCAATCATTTCTGGTATATGAATAACATGATGTTTTTCAATAGCAAAAATCAATGAATATTGTAAATGCACAAACAGTAATTTCTCCGCATTGCAAGGTGCAATTCTGAAATTTTTTGCTTTTTCCTGCTCCTCTTAGCATGATAAAGAAGATTCAAAGAGAGTGAGATGCCAGCTCCTTTCATTCAGTCAGTAGCTTCAATCATTTCTGGACGTTTTTCAATGGCAAAAATCAATGAATATTGTAAATGCACAAACAGTAATTTCTCCACATTGCAAGGTGCAATTCTGAAATTTTTTGCTTTTTCCTGCTCGTCTTAGCATGATAAACAAGATTCAAAGAGAGTGAGATGCCAGCTCCTTTCATTCAGTCAGTAGCTTCAATCATTTCTGGACGTTTTTCAATGGCAAAAATCATTGAATATTGTAAATGCACAAACAGTAATTTCTCCGCATTGCAAGGTGCAATTCTGAAATTTTTTACTTTTTCCTGCTCCTCTTAGCATGATAAAGAAGATTCAAAGAGAGTGAGATGCCAGCTCCTTTCATTCAGTCAGTAGCTTCAATCATTTCTGGACGTTTTTCAATGGCAAAAATCAATGAATATTGTAAATGCACAAACAGTAATTTCTCCGCATTGCAAGGTGCAATTCTGAAATTTTTTGCTTTTTCCTGCTCCTCTTAGCATGATAAAGAATATTCAAAGAGAGTGAGATGCCAGCTCCTTTCCTTCAGTCAGTAGCTTCAATCATTTCTGGTATATGAATAACATGATGTTTTTCAATGGCAAAAATCAATGAATTTTGTAAATGCACAAACAGTAATTTCTCCGCATTGCAAGGCGCAATTCTGAAATTTTTTGCTTTTTCCTGCTCCTCTTAGCATGATAAAGAAGATTCAAAGAGAGTGAGATGCCAGCTCCTTTCATTCAGTCAGTAGCTTCAATCATTTCTGGACATTTTTCAATGGCAAAAATCAATGAATATTGTAAATGCACAAACAGTAATTTCTCCGCATTGCAAGGTGCAATTCTGAAATTTTTTGCTTTTTCCTGCTCCTCTTAGCATGATAAAGAAGATTCAAAGAGAGTGAGATGCCAGCTCCTTTCATTCAGTCAGTAGCTTCAATCATTTCTGGACGTTTTTCAATGGCAAAAATCAATGAATATTGTAAATGCACAAACAGTAATTTCTCCGCATTGCAAGGTGCAATTCTGAAATTTTTTGCTTTTTCCTGCTCCTCTTAGCATGATAAAGAAGATTCAAAGAGAGTGAGGTGCCAGCTCCTTTCATTCAGTCAGGAGCTTCAAACATTTCTGGTATATGAATAACATGTTTTTCAATGGCAAAAATCAATGAATATTGTAAATGCACAAACAGTAATTTCTCCGCATTGCAAGGTGCAATTCTGAAATTTTTTGCTTTTTCCTGCTCCTCTTAGCATGATAAAGAAGATTCAAAGAGAGTGAGATGCCAGCTCCTTTCATTCAGTCAGTAGCTTCAATCATTTCTGGATGTTTTTCAATGGCAAAAATCAATGAATATTGTAAATGCACAAACTGTAATTTCTCCGCATTGCAAGGTGCAATTCTGAAATTTTTTGCTTTTTCCTGCTCCTCTTAGCATGATAAAGAAGATTCAAAGAGAGTGAGATTCCAGCTCCTTTCATTCAGTCAGTAGCTTCAATCATTTCTGGACGTTTTTCAATGGCAAAAATCAATGAATATTGTAAATGCACAAACAGTAATTTCTCCGCATTGCAAGGTGCAATTCTGAAATTTTTTGCTTTTTCCTGCTCCTCTTAGTATGATAAAGAAGATTCAAAGAGAGTGAGATGCCAGCTCCTTTCATTCAGTCAGTAGCTTCAAACATTTCTGGTATATGAATAACATGATGTTTTTCAATGGCAAAAATCAATGAATATTGTAAATGCACAAACAGTAATTTCTCCGCATTGCAAGGTGCAATTCTGAAATTTTTTGCTTTTTCCTGCTCCTCTTAGCATGATAAAGAAGATTCAAAGAGAGTGAGATGCCAGCTCCTTTCATTCAGTCAGTAGCTTCAATCATTTCTGGACGTTTTTCAATGGCAAAAATCAATGAATATTGTAAATGCACAAACAGTAATTTCTCCGCATTGCAAGGTGCAATTCTGAAAATTTTTGCTTTTTCCTGCTCCTCTTAGCATGATAAAGAAGTTTCAAAGAGAGTGAGATGCCAGCTCCTTTCATTCAGTCAGTAGCTTCAATAATTTCTGGACGTTTTTCAATGGCAAAAATCAATGAATATTGTAAATGCACAAACAGTAATTTCTCCGCATTGCAAGGTGCAATTCTGAAATTTTTTGCTTTTTCCTGCTCCTCTTAGCATGATAAACAAGATTCAAAGAGAGTGAGATGCCAGCTCCTTTCATTCAGTCAGTAGCTTCAATCATTTCTGGACATTTTTCAATGGCAAAAATCAATGAATATTGTAAATGCACAAACAGTAATTTATCCGCATTGCAAGGTGCAATTCTGAAATTTTTTGCTTTTTCCTGCTCCTCTTAGCATGATAAAGAAGATTCAAAGAGAGTGAGATGCCAGCTCCTTTCATTCAGTCAGTAGCTTCAAACATTTCTGGTATATGAATAACATGATGTTTTTCAATGGCAAAAATCAATGAATATTGTAAATGCACAAACAGTAATTTCTCCGCATTGCAAGGTGCAATTCTGAAATTTTTTGCTTTTTCCTGCTCCTCTTAGCATGATAAAGAAGATTCAAAGAGAGTGAGATGCCAGCTCCTTTCATTCAGTCAGTAGCTTCAATCATTTCTGGACGTTTTTCAATGGCAAAAATCAATGAATATTGTAAATGCACAAACAGTAATTTCTCCGCATTGCAAGGTGCAATTCTGAAATTTTTTGCTTTTTCCTGCTCCTCTTAGCATTATGAAGAAGATTCAAAGAGAGTGAGATGCCAGCTCCTTTCATTCAGTCAGTAGCTTCAAACATTTCTGGTATATGAATAACATGATGTTTTTCAATGGCAAAAATCAATGAATATTGTAAATGCACAAACAGTAATTTCTCCGCATTGCAAGGTGCAATTCTGAAATTTTTTGCTTTTTCCTGCTCCTCTTAGCATGATAAAGAAGATTCAAAGAGAGTGAGATGCCAGCTCCTTTCGTTCAGTCAGTAGCTTCAATCATTTCTGGACGTTTTTCAATGGCAAAAATCATTGAATATTGTAAATGCACAAACAGTAATTTCTCCGCATTGCAAGGTGCAATTCTGAAATTTTTTACTTTTTCCTGCTCCTCTTAGCATGATAAAAAAGATTCAAAGAGTGTGAGATGCCAGCTCCTTTCATTCAGTCAGTAGCTTCAATCATTTCTGGTATATGAATAACATGATGTTTTTCAATGGCAAAAATCAATGAATATTGTAAATGCACAAACAGTAATTTCTCCGCATTGCAAGGTGCAATTCTGAAATTTTTTGCTTTTTCCTGCTCCTCTTAGCATGATAAAGAAGATTCAAAGAGAGTGAGATGCCAGCTCCTTTCATTCAGTCAGTAGCTTCAAACATTTCTGGTATATGAATAACATGATGTTTTTCAATGGCAAAAATCAATGAATATTGTAAATGCACAAACAGTAATTTCTCCGCATTGCAAGGTGCAAGTCTGAAATTTTTTGCTTTTTCCTGCTCCTCTTAGCATGATAAAGAAGATTCAAAGAGAGTGAGATGCCAGCTCCTTTCATTCAATCAGTAGCTTCAAACATTTCTGGTATATGAATAACATGATGTTTTTCAATGGCAAAAATCAATGAATATTGTAAATGCACAAACAGTAATTTCTCCGCATTGCAAGGTGCAAGTCTGAAATTTTTTGCTTTATCCTGCTCCTCTTAGCATGATAAAGAAGATTCAAAGAGAGTGAGATGCCAGCTCCTTTCATTCAGTCAGTAGCTTCAATCATTTCTGGTATATGAATAACATGATGTTTTTCAATGGCAAAAATCAATGAATATTGTAAATGCACAAACAGTAATTTCTCCGCATTGCAAGGTGCAATTCTGAAATTTTTTGCTTTTTCCTGCTCCTCTTAGCATGATAAAGAAGATTCAAAGAGAGTGAGATGCCAGCTCCTTTCATTCAGTCAGTAGCTTCAAACATTTCTGGTATATGAATAACATGATGTTTTTCAATGGCAAAAATCAATGAATATTGTAAATGCACAAACAGTAATTTCTCCGCATTGCAAGGTGCAATTCTGAAATTTTTTGCTTTTTCCTGCTCCTCTTAGCATGATAAAGAAGATTCAAAGAGAGTGAGATGCCAGCTCCTTTCATTCAGTCAGTAGCTTCAATCATTTCTGGACGTTTTTCAATGGCAAAAATCAATGAATATTGTAAATGCACAAACAGTAATTTCTCCGCATTGCAAGGTGCAATTCTGAAAATTTTTGCTTTTTCCTGCTCCTCTTAGCATGATAAAGAAGTTTCAAAGAGAGTGAGATGCCAGCTCCTTTCATTCAGTCAGTAGCTTCAACAATTTCTGGACGTTTTTCAATGGCAAAAATCAATGAATATTGTAAATGCACAAACAGTAATTTCTCCGCATTGCAAGGTGCAATTCTGAAATTTTTTGCTTTTTCCTGCTCCTCTTAGCATGATAAACAAGATTCAAAGAGAGTGAGATGCCAGCTCCTTTCATTCAGTCAGTAGCTTCAATCATTTCTGGACATTTTTCAATGGCAAAAATCAATGAATATTGTAAATGCACAAACAGTAATTTATCCGCATTGCAAGGTGCAATTCTGAAATTTTTTGCTTTTTCCTGCTCCTCTTAGCATGATAAAGAAGATTCAAAGAGAGTGAGATGCCAGCTCCTTTCATTCAGTCAGTAGCTTCAAACATTTCTGGTATATGAATAACATGATGTTTTTCAATGGCAAAAATCAATGAATATTGTAAATGCACAAACAGTAATTTCTCCGCATTGCAAGGTGCAATTCTGAAATTTTTTGCTTTTTCCTGCTCCTCTTAGCATGATAAAGAAGATTCAAAGAGAGTGAGATGCCAGCTCCTTTCATTCAGTCAGTAGCTTCAATCATTTCTGGACGTTTTTCAATGGCAAAAATCAATGAATATTGTAAATGCACAAACAGTAATTTCTCCGCATTGGAAGGTGCAATTCTGAAATTTTTTGCTTTTTCCTGCTCCTCTTAGCATGATAAACAAGATTCAAAGAGAGTGAGATGCCAGCTCCTTTCATTCAGTCAGTAGCTTCAATCATTTCTGGACGTTTTTCAATGGCAAAAATCATTGAATATTGTAAATGCACAAACAGTAATTTCTCCGCATTGCAAGGTGCAATTCTGAAATTTTTTACTTTTTCCTGCTCCTCTTAGCATGATAAAGAAGATTCAAAGAGAGTGAGATGCCAGCTCCTTTCATTCAGTCAGTAGCTTCAATCATTTCTGGTATATGAATAACATGATGTTTTTCATTCGCAAAAATCAATGAATATTGTAAATGCACAAACAGTAATTTCTCCGCATTGCAAGGTGCAATTCTGAAATTTTTTGCTTTTTCCTGCTCCTCTTAGCATAATAAAGAAGATTCAAAGAGAGTGAGATGCCAGCTCCTTTCATTCAGTCAGTAGCTTCAATCATTTCTGGATGTTTTTCAATGGCAAAAATCAATGAATATTGTAAATGCACAAACAGTAATTTCTCCGCATTGCAAGGTGCAATTCTGAAATTTTTTGCTTTTTCCTGCTCCTCTTAGCATGATAAAGAAGATTCAAAGAGAGTGAGATGCCAGCTCCTTTCCTTCAGTCAGTAGCTTCAATCATTTCTGGTATATGAATAACATGATGTTTTTCAATGGCAAAAATCAATGAATTTTGTAAATGCACAAACAGTAATTTCTCCGCATTGCAAGGCGCAATTCTGAAATTTTTTGCTTTTTCCTGCTCCTCTTAGCATGATAAAGAAGATTCAAAGAGAGTGAGATGCCAGCTCCTTTCATTCAGTCAGTAGCTTCAATCATTTCTGGACATTTTTCAATGGCAAAAATCAATGAATATTGTAAATGCACAAACAGTAATTTCTCCGCATTGCAAGGTGCAATTCTGAAATTTTTTGCTTTTTCCTGCTCCTCTTAGCATGATAAAGAAGATTCAAAGAGAGTGAGATGCCAGCTCCTTTCATTCAGTCAGTAGCTTCAATCATTTCTGGACGTTTTTCAATGGCAAAAATCAATGAATATTGTAAATGCACAAACAGTAATTTCTCCGCATTGCAAGGTGCAATTCTGAAATTTTTTGCTTTTTCCTGCTCCTCTTAGCATGATAAAGAAGATTCAAAGAGAGTGAGATGCCAGCTCCTTTCATTCAGTCAGTACCTTCAATCATTTCTGGACGTTTTTCAATGGCAAAAATCAATGAATATTGTAAATGCACAAACAGTAATTTCTCCGCATTGCAAGGTGCAATTCTGAAATTTTTTGCTTTTTCCTGCTCCTCTTAGCATGATAAAGAAGATTCAAAGAGAGTGAGGTGCCAGCTCCTTTCATTCAGTCAGGAGCTTCAAACATTTCTGGTATATGAATAACATGTTTTTCAATGGCAAAAATCAATGAATATTGTAAATGCACAAACAGTAATTTCTCCGCATTGCAAGGTGCAATTCTGAAATTTTTTGCTTTTTCCTGCTCCTCTTAGCATGATAAAGAAGATTCAAAGAGAGTGAGATGCCAGCTCCTTTCATTCAGTCAGTAGCTTCAATCATTTCTGGACGTTTTTCAATGGCAAAAATCAATGAATATTGTAAATGCACAAACAGTAATTTCTCCGCATTGGAAGGTGCAATTCTGAAATTTTTTGCTTTTTCCTGCTCCTCTTAGCATGATAAACAAGATTCAAAGAGAGTGAGATGCCAGCTCCTTTCATTCAGTCAGTAGCTTCAATCATTTCTGGACGTTTTTCAATGGCAAAAATCATTGAATATTGTAAATGCACAAACAGTAATTTCTCCGCATTGCAAGGTGCAATTCTGAAATTTTTTACTTTTTCCTGCTCCTCTTAGCATGATAAAGAAGATTCAAAGAGAGTGAGATGCCAGCTCCTTTCATTCAGTCAGTAGCTTCAATCATTTCTGGTATATGAATAACATGATGTTTTTCATTCGCAAAAATCAATGAATATTGTAAATGCACAAACAGTAATTTCTCCGCATTGCAAGGTGCAATTCTGAAATTTTTTGCTTTTTCCTGCTCCTCTTAGCATAATAAAGAAGATTCAAAGAGAGTGAGATGCCAGCTCCTTTCATTCAGTCAGTAGCTTCAATCATTTCTGGATGTTTTTCAATGGCAAAAATCAATGAATATTGTAAATGCACAAACAGTAATTTCTCCGCATTGCAAGGTGCAATTCTGAAATTTTTTGCTTTTTCCTGCTCCTCT
Organism: Phyllobates terribilis; assembly: GCF_046119375.1. Lineage (NCBI taxonomy): Eukaryota > Metazoa > Chordata > Amphibia > Anura > Dendrobatidae > Phyllobates > Phyllobates terribilis. The sequence goes on along the minus strand of NW_027365543.1, from coordinate 62,646 downwards.
TAGCATGATAAAGAAGATTCAAAGAGAGTGAGATGCCAGCTCCTTTCCTTCAGTCAGTAGCTTCAATCATTTCTGGTATATGAATAACATGATGTTTTTCAATGGCAAAAATCAATGAATTTTGTAAATGCACAAACAGTAATTTCTCCGCATTGCAAGGCGCAATTCTGAAATTTTTTGCTTTTTCCTGCTCCTCTTAGCATGATAAAGAAGATTCAAAGAGAGTGAGATGCCAGCTCCTTTCATTCAGTCAGTAGCTTCAATCATTTCTGGACATTTTTCAATGGCAAAAATCAATGAATATTGTAAATGCACAAACAGTAATTTCTCCGCATTGCAAGGTGCAATTCTGAAATTTTTTGCTTTTTCCTGCTCCTCTTAGCATGATAAAGAAGATTCAAAGAGAGTGAGATGCCAGCTCCTTTCATTCAGTCAGTAGCTTCAATCATTTCTGGACGTTTTTCAATGGCAAAAATCAATGAATATTGTAAATGCACAAACAGTAATTTCTCCGCATTGCAAGGTGCAATTCTGAAATTTTTTGCTTTTTCCTGCTCCTCTTAGCATGATAAAGAAGATTCAAAGAGAGTGAGATGCCAGCTCCTTTCATTCAGTCAGTACCTTCAATCATTTCTGGACGTTTTTCAATGGCAAAAATCAATGAATATTGTAAATGCACAAACAGTAATTTCTCCGCATTGCAAGGTGCAATTCTGAAATTTTTTGCTTTTTCCTGCTCCTCTTAGCATGATAAAGAAGATTCAAAGAGAGTGAGATGCCAGCTCCTTTCATTCAGTCAGTAGCTTCAATAATTTCTGGACGTTTTTCAATGGCAAAAATCAATGAATATTGTAAATGCACAAACTGTAATTTCTCCGCATTGCAAGGTGCAATTCTGAAATTTTTTGCTTTTTCCTGCTCCTCTTAGCATGATAAAGAAGATTCAAAGAGAGTGAGATGCCAGCTCCTTTCATTCTGTCAGTAGCTTCAATCATTTCTGGTATATGAATAACATGATGTTTTTCAATAGCAAAAATCAATGAATATTGTAAATGCACAAACAGTAATTTCTCCGCATTGCAAGGTGCAATTCTGAAATTTTTTGCTTTTTCCTGCTCCTCTTAGCATGATAAAGAAGATTCAAAGAGAGTGAGATGCCAGCTCCTTTCATTCAGTCAGTAGCTTCAATCATTTCTGGACATTTTTCAATGGCAAAAATCAATGAATATTGTAAATGCACAAACAGTAATTTCTCCGCATTGCAAGGTGCAATTCTGAAATTTTTTGCTTTTTCCTGCTCCTGTTAGCATGATAAACAAGATTCAAAGAGAGTGAGATGCCATCTCCTTTCATTCAGTCAGTAGCTTCAATCATTTCTGGACGTTTTTCAATGGCAAAAATCAATGAATATTGTAAATGCACAAACAGTAATTTCTCCGCATTGCAAGGTGCAATTCTGAAATTTTTTGCTTTTTCCTGCTCCTCTTAGCATGATAAAGAAGATTCAAAGAGAGTGAGATGCCAGCTCCTTTCATTCAGTCAGTAGCTTCAATCATTTCTGGTATATGAATAACATGATGTTTTTCAATGGCAAAAATCAATGAATATTGTAAATGCACAAACAGTAATTTCTCCGCATTGCAAGGTGCAATTCTGAAATTTTTGGCTTTTTCCTGTTAATCCTAGCATGATAAAGAAGATTCAAAGAGAGTGAGATGCCAGCTCCTTTCATTCAGTCAGTAGCTTCAAACATTTCTGGTATATGAAAAACATGTTTTTCAATGGCAAAAATCAATGAATATTGTAAATGCACAAACAGTAATATCTCCACATTGCAAGGTGAAATTCTGAAATTTTTTGCTTTTTCCTGTTAATCCTAGCATGATAAAGAAGATTCAAAGAGAGTGAGATGCCAGCTCCTTTCATTCAGTCAGTAGCTTCAAACATTTCTGGTATATGAAAAACATGTTTTTCAATGGCAAAAATCAATGAATATTGTAAATGCACAAACAGTAATATCTCCACATTGCAAGGTGCAATTCTGAAATTTTTTGCTTTTTCCTGCTAATCCTAGCATGATAAAGAAGATTCAAAGAGAGTGAGATGCCAGCTCCTTTCATTCAGTCAGTAGCTTCAATCATTTCTGGACATTTTTCAATGGCAAAAATGAATGAATATTGTAAATGCACAAACAGTAATTTCTCCGCATTGCAAGGTGCAATTCTGAAATTTTTTGCTTTTTCCTGCTCCTCTTAGCATGATAAAGAAGATTCAAAGAGAGTGAGATGACAGCTCCTTTCATTCAGTCAGTAGCTTCAATCATTTCTGGACGTTTTTCAATGGCAAAAATCAATGAATATTGTAAATGCACAAACAGTAATTTCTCCGCATTGCAAGGTGCAATTCTGAAATTTTTTGCTTTTTCCTGCTCCTCTTAGCATGATAAAGAAGATTCAAAGAGAGTGAGGTGCCAGCTCCTTTCATTCAGTCAGGAGCTTCAAACATTTCTGGTATATGAATAACATGTTTTTCAATGGCAAAAATCAATGAATATTGTAAATGCACAAACAGTAATTTCTCCGCATTGCAAGGTGCAATTCTGAAATTTTTTGCTTTTTCCTGCTCCTCTTAGCATGATAAAGAAGATTCAAAGAGAGTGAGATGCCAGCTCCTTTCATTCAGTCAGTAGCTTCAATCATTTCTGGACGTTTTTCAATGGCAAAAATCAATGAATATTGTAAATGCACAAACAGTAATTTCTCCGCATTGGAAGGTGCAATTCTGAAATTTTTTGCTTTTTCCTGCTCCTCTTAGCATGATAAACAAGATTCAAAGAGAGTGAGATGCCAGCTCCTTTCATTCAGTCAGTAGCTTCAATCATTTCTGGACGTTTTTCAATGGCAAAAATCATTGAATATTGTAAATGCACAAACAGTAATTTCTCCGCATTGCAAGGTGCAATTCTGAAATTTTTTACTTTTTCCTGCTCCTCTTAGCATGATAAAGAAGATTCAAAGAGAGTGAGATGCCAGCTCCTTTCATTCAGTCAGTAGCTTCAATCATTTCTGGTATATGAATAACATGATGTTTTTCATTCACAAAAATCAATGAATATTGTAAATGCACAAACAGTAATTTCTCCGCATTGCAAGGTGCAATTCTGAAATTTTTTGCTTTTTCCTGCTCCTCTTAGCATAATAAAGAAGATTCAAAGAGAGTGAGATGCCAGCTCCTTTCATTCAGTCAGTAGCTTCAATCATTTCTGGATGTTTTTCAATGGCAAAAATCAATGAATATTGTAAATGCACAAACAGTAATTTCTCCGCATTGCAAGGTGCAATTCTGAAATTTTTTGCTTTTTCCTGCTCCTCTTAGCATGATAAAGAAGATTCAAAGAGAGTGAGATGCCAGCTCCTTTCCTTCAGTCAGTAGCTTCAATCATTTCTGGTATATGAATAACATGATGTTTTTCAATGGCAAAAATCAATGAATTTTGTAAATGCACAAACAGTAATTTCTCCGCATTGCAAGGCGCAATTCTGAAATTTTTTGCTTTTTCCTGCTCCTCTTAGCATGATAAAGAAGATTCAAAGAGAGTGAGATGCCAGCTCCTTTCATTCAGTCAGTAGCTTCAATCATTTCTGGACATTTTTCAATGGCAAAAATCAATGAATATTGTAAATGCACAAACAGTAATTTCTCCGCATTGCAAGGTGCAATTCTGAAATTTTTTGCTTTTTCCTGCTCCTCTTAGCATGATAAAGAAGATTCAAAGAGAGTGAGATGCCAGCTCCTTTCATTCAGTCAGTAGCTTCAATCATTTCTGGACGTTTTTCAATGGCAAAAATCAATGAATATTGTAAATGCACAAACAGTAATTTCTCCGCATTGCAAGGTGCAATTCTGAAATTTTTTGCTTTTTCCTGCTCCTCTTAGCATGATAAAGAAGATTCAAAGAGAGTGAGATGCCAGCTCCTTTCATTCAGTCAGTACCTTCAATCATTTCTGGACGTTTTTCAATGGCAAAAATCAATGAATATTGTAAATGCACAAACAGTAATTTCTCCGCATTGCAAGGTGCAATTCTGAAATTTTTTGCTTTTTCCTGCTCCTCTTAGCATGATAAAGAAGATTCAAAGAGAGTGAGATGCCAGCTCCTTTCATTCAGTCAGTAGCTTCAATCATTTCTGGACGTTTTTCAATGGCAAAAATCAATGAATATTGTAAATGCACAAACTGTAATTTCTCCGCATTGCAAGGTGCAATTCTGAAATTTTTTGCTTTTTCCTGCTCCTCTTAGCATGATAAAGAAGATTCAAAGAGAGTGAGATGCCAGCTCCTTTCATTCTGTCAGTAGCTTCAATCATTTCTGGTATATGAATAACATGATGTTTTTCAATAGCAAAAATCAATGAATATTGTAAATGCACAAACAGTAATTTCTCCGCATTGCAAGGTGCAATTCTGAAATTTTTTGCTTTTTCCTGCTCCTCTTAGCATGATAAAGAAGATTCAAAGAGAGTGAGATGCCAGCTCCTTTCATTCAGTCAGTAGCTTCAATCATTTCTGGACATTTTTCAATGGCAAAAATCAATGAATATTGTAAATGCACAAACAGTAATTTCTCCGCATTGCAAGGTGCAATTCTGAAATTTTTTGCTTTTTCCTGCTCCTGTTAGCATGATAAACAAGATTCAAAGAGAGTGAGATGCCATCTCCTTTCATTCAGTCAGTAGCTTCAATCATTTCTGGACGTTTTTCAATGGCAAAAATCAATGAATATTGTAAATGCACAAACAGTAATTTCTCCGCATTGCAAGGTGCAATTCTGAAATTTTTTGCTTTTTCCTGCTCCTCTTAGCATGATAAAGAAGATTCAAAGAGAGTGAGATGCCAGCTCCTTTCATTCAGTCAGTAGCTTCAATCATTTCTGGTATATGAATAACATGATGTTTTTCAATGGCAAAAATCAATGAATATTGTAAATGCACAAACAGTAATTTCTCCGCATTGCAAGGTGCAATTCTGAAATTTTTTGCTTTTTCCTGCTCCTCTTAGCATGATAAAGAAGATTCAAAGAGAGTGAGATGCCAGCTCCTTTCATTCAGTCAGTAGCTTCAATCATTTCTGGACGTTTTTCAATGGCAAAAATCAATGAATATTGTAAATGCACAAACAGTAATTTCTCCGCATTGCAAGGTGCAATTCTGAAATTTTTTGCTTTTTCCTGCTCCTCTTAGCATGATAAACAAGATTCAAAGAGAGTGAGATGCCAGCTCCTTTCATTCAGTCAGTAGCTTCAATCATTTCTGGACGTTTTTCAATGGCAAAAATCATTGAATATTGTAAATGCACAAACAGTAATTTCTCCGCATTGCAAGGTGCAATTCTGAAATTTTTTACTTTTTCCTGCTCCTCTTAGCATGATAAAGAAGATTCAAAGAGAGTGAGATGCCAGCTCCTTTCCTTCAGTCAGTAGCTTCAATCATTTCTGGTATATGAATAACATGATGTTTTTCAATGGCAAAAATCAATGAATTTTGTAAATGCACAAACAGTAATTTCTCCGCATTGCAAGGCGCAATTCTGAAATTTTTTGCTTTTTCCTGCTCCTCTTAGCATGATAAAGAAGATTCAAAGAGAGGGAGATGCCAGCTCCTTTCATTCAGTCAGTAGCTTCAATCATTTCTGGACATTTTTCAATGGCAAAAATCAATGAATATTGTAAATGCCCAAACAGTAATTTCTCCGCATTGCAAGGTGCAATTCTGAAATTTTTTGCTTTTTCCTGCTCCTCTTAGCATGATAAAGAAGATTCAAAGAGAGTGAGATGCCAGCTCCTTTCATTCAGTCAGTAGCTTCAATCATTTCTGGACGTTTTTCAATGGCAAAAATCAATGAATATTGTAAATGCACAAACAGTAATTTCTCCGCATTGCAAGGTGCAATTCTGAAATTTTTTGCTTTTTCCTGCTCCTCTTAGCATGATAAAGAAGATTCAAAGAGAGTGATATGCCAGCTCCTTTCATTCAGTCAGTACCTTCAATCATTTCTGGACGTTTTTCAATGGCAAAAATCAATGAATATTGTAAATGCACAAACAGTAATTTCTCCACATTGCAAGGTGCAATTCTGAAATTTTTTGCTTTTTCCTGCTCCTCTTAGCATGATAAACAAGATTCAAAGAGAGTGAGATGCCAGCTCCTTTCATTCAGTCAGTAGCTTCAATCATTTCTGGACGTTTTTCAATGGCAAAAATCATTGAATATTGTAAATGCACAAACAGTAATTTCTCCGCATTGCAAGGTGCAATTCTGAAATTTTTTACTTTTTCCTGCTCCTCTTAGCATGATAAAGAAGATTCAAAGAGAGTGAGATGCCAGCTCCTTTCATTCAGTCAGTAGCTTCAATCATTTCTGGACGTTTTTCAATGGCAAAAATCAATGAATATTGTAAATGCACAAACAGTAATTTCTCCGCATTGCAAGGTGCAATTCTGAAATTTTTTGCTTTTTCCTGCTCCTCTTAGCATGATAAAGAAGATTCAAAGAGAGTGAGATGCCAGCTCCTTTCCTTCAGTCAGTAGCTTCAATCATTTCTGGTATATGAATAACATGATGTTTTTCAATGGCAAAAATCAATGAATTTTGTAAATGCACAAACAGTAATTTCTCCGCATTGCAAGGCGCAATTCTGAAATTTTTTGCTTTTTCCTGCTCCTCTTAGCATGATAAAGAAGATTCAAAGAGAGTGAGATGCCAGCTCCTTTCATTCAGTCAGTAGCTTCAATCATTTCTGGACATTTTTCAATGGCAAAAATCAATGAATATTGTAAATGCACAAACAGTAATTTCTCCGCATTGCAAGGTGCAATTCTGAAATTTTTTGCTTTTTCCTGCTCCTCTTAGCATGATAAAGAAGATTCAAAGAGAGTGAGATGCCAGCTCCTTTCATTCAGTCAGTAGCTTCAATCATTTCTGGACGTTTTTCAATGGCAAAAATCAATGAATATTGTAAATGCACAAACAGTAATTTCTCCGCATTGCAAGGTGCAATTCTGAAATTTTTTGCTTTTTCCTGCTCCTCTTAGCATGATAAAGAAGATTCAAAGAGAGTGAGATGCCAGCTCCTTTCATTCAGTCAGTAGCTTCAATCATTTCTGGATGTTTTTCAATGGCAAAAATCAATGAATATTGTAAATGCACAAACTGTAATTTCTCCGCATTGCAAGGTGCAATTCTGAAATTTTTTGCTTTTTCCTGCTCCTCTTAGCATGATAAAGAAGATTCAAAGAGAGTGAGATTCCAGCTCCTTTCATTCAGTCAGTAGCTTCAATCATTTCTGGACGTTTTTCAATGGCAAAAATCAATGAATATTGTAAATGCACAAACAGTAATTTCTCCGCATTGCAAGGTGCAATTCTGAAATTTTTTGCTTTTTCCTGCTCCTCTTAGCATGATAAAGAAGATTCAAAGAGAGTGAGATGCCAGCTCCTTTCATTCAGTCAGTAGCTTCAAACATTTCTGGTATATGAATAACATGATGTTTTTCAATGGCAAAAATCAATGAATATTGTAAATGCACAAACAGTAATTTCTCCGCATTGCAAGGTGCAATTCTGAAATTTTTTGCTTTTTCCTGCTCCTCTTAGCATGATAAAGAAGATTCAAAGAGAGTGAGATGCCAGCTCCTTTCCTTCAGTCAGTAGCTTCAATCATTTCTGGTATATGAATAACATGATGTTTTTCAATGGCAAAAATCAATGAATTTTGTAAATGCACAAACAGTAATTTCTCCGCATTGCAAGGCGCAATTCTGAAATTTTTTGCTTTTTCCTGCTCCTCTTAGCATGATAAAGAAGATTCAAAGAGAGTGAGATGCCAGCTCCTTTCATTCAGTCAGTAGCTTCAATCATTTCTGGACATTTTTCAATGGCAAAAATCAATGAATATTGTAAATGCACAAACAGTAATTTCTCCGCATTGCAAGGTGCAATTCTGAAATTTTTTGCTTTTTCCTGCTCCTCTTAGCATGATAAAGAAGATTCAAAGAGAGTGAGATGCCAGCTCCTTTCATTCAGTCAGTAGCTTCAATCATTTCTGGACGTTTTTCAATGGCAAAAATCAATGAATATTGTAAATGCACAAACAGTAATTTCTCCGCATTGCAAGGTGCAATTCTGAAATTTTTTGCTTTTTCCTGCTCCTCTTAGCATGATAAAGAAGATTCAAAGAGAGTGAGATGCCAGCTCCTTTCATTCAGTCAGTAGCTTCAATCATTTCTGGATGTTTTTCAATGGCAAAAATCAATGAATATTGTAAATGCACAAACTGTAATTTCTCCGCATTGCAAGGTGCAATTCTGAAATTTTTTGCTTTTTCCTGCTCCTCTTAGCATGATAAAGAAGATTCAAAGAGAGTGAGATTCCAGCTCCTTTCATTCAGTCAGTAGCTTCAATCATTTCTGGACGTTTTTCAATGGCAAAAATCAATGAATATTGTAAATGCACAAACAGTAATTTCTCCGCATTGCAAGGTGCAATTCTGAAATTTTTTGCTTTTTCCTGCTCCTCTTAGCATGATAAAGAAGATTCAAAGAGAGTGAGATGCCAGCTCCTTTCATTCAGTCAGTAGCTTCAAACATTTCTGGTATATGAATAACATGATGTTTTTCAATGGCAAAAATCAATGAATATTGTAAATGCACAAACAGTAATTTCTCCGCATTGCAAGGTGCAAGTCTGAAATTTTTTGCTTTTTCCTGCTCCTCTTAGCATGATAAAGAAGATTCAAAGAGAGTGAGATGCCAGCTCCTTTCATTCAATCAGTAGCTTCAAACATTTCTGGTATATGAATAACATGATGTTTTTCAATGGCAAAAATCAATGAATATTGTAAATGCACAAACAGTAATTTCTCCGCATTGCAAGGTGCAAGTCTGAAATTTTTTGCTTTATCCTGCTCCTCTTAGCATGATAAAGAAGATTCAAAGAGAGTGAGATGCCAGCTCCTTTCATTCAGTCAGTAGCTTCAATCATTTCTGGTATATGAATAACATGATGTTTTTCAATGGCAAAAATCAATGAATATTGTAAATGCACAAACAGTAATTTCTCCGCATTGCAAGGTGCAATTCTGAAATTTTTTGCTTTTTCCTGCTCCTCTTAGCATGATAAAGAAGATTCAAAGAGAGTGAGATGCCAGCTCCTTTCATTCAGTCAGTAGCTTCAAACATTTCTGGTATATGAATAACATGATGTTTTTCAATGGCAAAAATCAATGAATATTGTAAATGCACAAACAGTAATTTCTCCGCATTGCAAGGTGCAATTCTGAAATTTTTTGCTTTTTCCTGCTCCTCTTAGCATGATAAAGAAGATTCAAAGAGAGTGAGATGCCAGCTCCTTTCATTCAGTCAGTAGCTTCAATCATTTCTGGACGTTTTTCAATGGCAAAAATCAATGAATATTGTAAATGCACAAACAGTAATTTCTCCGCATTGCAAGGTGCAATTCTGAAATTTTTTGCTTTTTCCTGCTCCTCTTAGCATGATAAACAAGATTCAAAGAGAGTGAGATGCCAGCTCCTTTCATTCAGTCAGTAGCTTCAATCATTTCTGGACATTTTTCAATGGCAAAAATCAATGAATATTGTAAATGCACAAACAGTAATTTATCCGCATTGCAAGGTGCAATTCTGAAATTTTTTGCTTTTTCCTGCTCCTCTTAGCATGATAAAGAAGATTCAAAGAGAGTGAGATGCCAGCTCCTTTCATTCAGTCAGTAGCTTCAAACATTTCTGGTATATGAATAACATGATGTTTTTCAATGGCAAAAATCAATGAATATTGTAAATGCACAAACAGTAATTTCTCCGCATTGCAAGGTGCAATTCTGAAATTTTTTGCTTTTTCCTGCTCCTCTTAGCATGATAAAGAAGATTCAAAGAGAGTGAGATGCCAGCTCCTTTCATTCAGTCAGTAGCTTCAATCATTTCTGGACGTTTTTCAATGGCAAAAATCAATGAATATTGTAAATGCACAAACAGTAATTTCTCCGCATTGCAAGGTGCAATTCTGAAATTTTTTGCTTTTTCCTGCTCCTCTTAGCATTATGAAGAAGATTCAAAGAGAGTGAGATGCCAGCTCCTTTCATTCAGTCAGTAGCTTCAAACATTTCTGGTATATGAATAACATGATGTTTTTCAATGGCAAAAATCAATGAATATTGTAAATGCACAAACAGTAATTTCTCCGCATTGCAAGGTGCAATTCTGAAATTTTTTGCTTTTTCCTGCTCCTCTTAGCATGATAAAGAAGATTCAAAGAGAGTGAGATGCCAGCTCCTTTCGTTCAGTCAGTAGCTTCAATCATTTCTGGACGTTTTTCAATGGCAAAAATCATTGAATATTGTAAATGCACAAACAGTAATTTCTCCGCATTGCAAGGTGCAATTCTGAAATTTTTTACTTTTTCCTGCTCCTCTTAGCATGATAAAAAAGATTCAAAGAGTGTGAGATGCCAGCTCCTTTCATTCAGTCAGTAGCTTCAATCATTTCTGGTATATGAATAACATGATGTTTTTCAATGGCAAAAATCAATGAATATTGTAAATGCACAAACAGTAATTTCTCCGCATTGCAAGGTGCAATTCTGAAATTTTTTGCTTTTTCCTGCTCCTCTTAGCATGATAAAGAAGATTCAAAGAGAGTGAGATGCCAGCTCCTTTCATTCAGTCAGTAGCTTCAAACATTTCTGGTATATGAATAACATGATGTTTTTCAATGGCAAAAATCAATGAATATTGTAAATGCACAAACAGTAATTTCTCCGCATTGCAAGGTGCAAGTCTGAAATTTTTTGCTTTTTCCTGCTCCTCTTAGCATGATAAAGAAGATTCAAAGAGAGTGAGATGCCAGCTCCTTTCATTCAATCAGTAGCTTCAAACATTTCTGGTATATGAATAACATGATGTTTTTCAATGGCAAAAATCAATGAATATTGTAAATGCACAAACAGTAATTTCTCCGCATTGCAAGGTGCAAGTCTGAAATTTTTTTCTTTATCCTGCTCCTCTTAGCATGATAAAGAAGATTCAAAGAGAGTGAGATGCCAGCTCCTTTCATTCAGTCAGTAGCTTCAATCATTTCTGGTATATGAATAACATGATGTTTTTCAATGGCAAAAATCAATGAATATTGTAAATGCACAAACAGTAATTTCTCCGCATTGCAAGGTGCAATTCTGAAATTTTTTGCTTTTTCCTGCTCCTCTTAGCATGATAAAGAAGATTCAAAGAGAGTGAGATGCCAGCTCCTTTCATTCAGTCAGTAGCTTCAAACATTTCTGGTATATGAATAACATGATGTTTTTCAATGGCAAAAATCAATGAATATTGTAAATGCACAAACAGTAATTTCTCCGCATTGCAAGGTGCAATTCTGAAATTTTTTGCTTTTTCCTGCTCCTCTTAGCATGATAAAGAAGATTCAAAGAGAGTGAGATGCCAGCTCCTTTCATTCAGTCAGTAGCTTCAATCATTTCTGGACGTTTTTCAATGGCAAAAATCAATGAATATTGTAAATGCACAAACAGTAATTTCTCCGCATTGCAAGGTGCAATTCTGAAAATTTTTGCTTTTTCCTGCTCCTCTTAGCATGATAAAGAAGTTTCAAAGAGAGTGAGATGCCAGCTCCTTTCATTCAGTCAGTAGCTTCAATAATTTCTGGACGTTTTTCAATGGCAAAAATCAATGAATATTGTAAATGCACAAACAGTAATTTCTCCGCATTGCAAGGTGCAATTCTGAAATTTTTTGCTTTTTCCTGCTCCTCTTAGCATGATAAACAAGATTCAAAGAGAGTGAGATGCCAGCTCCTTTCATTCAGTCAGTAGCTTCAATCATTTCTGGACATTTTTCAATGGCAAAAATCAATGAATATTGTAAATGCACAAACAGTAATTTATCCGCATTGCAAGGTGCAATTCTGAAATTTTTTGCTTTTTCCTGCTCCTCTTAGCATGATAAAGAAGATTCAAAGAGAGTGAGATGCCAGCTCCTTTCATTCAGTCAGTAGCTTCAAACATTTCTGGTATATGAATAACATGATGTTTTTCAATGGCAAAAATCAATGAATATTGTAAATGCACAAACAGTAATTTCTCCGCATTGCAAGGTGCAATTCTGAAATTTTTTGCTTTTTCCTGCTCCTCTTAGCATGATAAAGAAGATTCAAAGAGAGTGAGATGCCAGCTCCTTTCATTCAGTCAGTAGCTTCAATCATTTCTGGACGTTTTTCAATGGCAAAAATCAATGAATATTGTAAATGCACAAACAGTAATTTCTCCGCATTGCAAGGTGCAATTCTGAAATTTTTTGCTTTTTCCTGCTCCTCTTAGCATTATGAAGAAGATTCAAAGAGAGTGAGATGCCAGCTCCTTTCATTCAGTCAGTAGCTTCAAACATTTCTGGTATATGAATAACATGATGTTTTTCAATGGCAAAAATCAATGAATATTGTAAATGCACAAACAGTAATTTCTCCGCATTGCAAGGTGCAATTCTGAAATTTTTTGCTTTTTCCTGCTCCTCTTAGCATGATAAAGAAGATTCAAAGAGAGTGAGATGCCAGCTCCTTTCGTTCAGTCAGTAGCTTCAATCATTTCTGGACGTTTTTCAATGGCAAAAATCATTGAATATTGTAAATGCACAAACAGTAATTTCTCCGCATTGCAAGGTGCAATTCTGAAATTTTTTACTTTTTCCTGCTCCTCTTAGCATGATAAAAAAGATTCAAAGAGTGTGAGATGCCAGCTCCTTTCATTCAGTCAGTAGCTTCAATCATTTCTGGTATATGAATAACATGATGTTTTTCAATGGCAAAAATCAATGAATATTGTAAATGCACAAACAGTAATTTCTCCGCATTGCAAGGTGCAATTCTGAAATTTTTTGCTTTTTCCTGCTCCTCTTAGCATGATAAACAAGATTCAAAGAGAGTGAGATAACAGCTCCTTTCATTCAGTCAGTAGCTTCAATCATTTCTGGACGTTTTTCAATGGCAAAAATCAATGAATATTGTAAATGCACAAACAGTAATTTCTCTGCATTGCAAGGTGCAATTCTGAAATTTTTTGCTTTTTCCTGCTCCTCTTAACATGATAAAGAAGATTCAAAGAGAGTGAGATGCCAGCTCCTTTCATTCAGTCAGTAGCTTCAATCATTTCTGGACGTTTTTCAATTGCAAAAATCAATGAATATTGTAAATGCACAAACAGTAATTTCTCCGCATTGCAAGGTGCAATTCTGAAATTTTTTGCTTTTTCCTGCTCCTCTTAGCATGATAAAGAAGATTCAAAGAGAGTGAGTTGCCAGCTTCTTTCATTCAGTCAGTAGCTTCAAACATTTCTGGGATATGAATAACATGATGTTTTTCAATGGCAAAAATCAATGAATATTGTAAATGCACAAACAGTAATTTCTCCGCATTGCAAGGTGCAATTCTGAAATTTTTTGCTTTTTCCTGCTCCTCTTAGCATGATAAAGAAGATTCAAAGAGAGTGAGATGCCAGCTCCTTTCATTCAGTCAGTAGCTTCAATCATTTCTGGACGTTTTTCAATGGCAAAAATCAATGAATATTGTAAATGCACAAACAGTAATTTCTCCGCATTGCAAGGTGCAATTCTGAAATTTTTTGCTTTTTCCTGCTCCTCTTAGCATGATAAAGAAGATTCAAAGAGAGTGAGATGCCAGCTCCTTTCATTCAGTCAGTAGCTTCAATCATTTCTGGACGTTTTTCAATGGCAAAAATCAATGAATATTGTAAATGCACAAACAGTAATTTCTCCGCATTGCAAGGTGCAATTCTGAAATTTTTTGCTTTTTCCTGCTCCTCTTAGCATGATAAAGAAGATTCAAAGAGAGTGAGATGCCAGCTCCTTTCATTCAGTCAGTAACTTCAATCATTTCTGGTATATGAATAACATGATGTATTTCAATGGCAAAAATCAATGAATATTGTAAATGCACAAACAGTAATTTCTCCGCATTGCAAGTTGCAATTCTGAAATTTTTTGCTTTTTCCTGCTCCTCTTAGCATGATAAAGAAGATTCAAAGAGAGTGAGATGCCAGCTCCTTTCATTCAGTCAGTAGCTTCAATCATTTCTGGACGTTTTTCAATGGCAAAAATCAATGAATATTGTAAATGCACAAACAGTAATTTCTCCGCATTGCAAGGTGCAATTCTGAAATTTTTTGCTTTTTCCTGCTCCTCTTAGCATGATAAAGAAGATTCAAAGAGAGTGAGATGCCAGCTCCTTTCATTCAGTCAGTAGCTTCAATCATTTCTGGATGTTTTTCAATGGCAAAAATCAATGAATATTGTAAATGCACAAACAGTAATTTCTCCGCATTGCAAGGTGCAATTCTGAAATTTTTTGCTTTTTCCTGCTCCTCTTAGCATGATAAAGAAGATTCAAAGAGAGTGAGATGCCAGCTCCTTTCATTCAGTCAGTAGCTTCAATCATTTCTGGACGTTTTTCAATGGCAAAAATCAATGAATATTGTAAATGCACAAACAGTAATTTCTCCGCATTGCAAGGTGCAATTCTGAAATTTTTTGCTTTTTCCTGCTCCTCTTAGCATGATAAAGAAGATTCAAAGAGAGTGAGATGCCAGATCCTTTCATTCAGTCAGTAGCTTCAAACATTTCTGGTATAAACATTTCTGGACGTTTTTCAATGGCAAAAATCAATGAATATTGTAAATGCACAAACAGTAATATCTCCACATTGCAAGGTGCAATTCTGAAATTTTTTGCTTTTTCCTGCTAATCCTAGCATGATAAAGAAGATTCAAATAGAGTGAGATGCCAGCTCCTTTCATTCAGTCAGTAGCTTCAAACATTTCTGTATGTTTTTCAATGGCAAAAATCAATGAATATTGTAAATGCACAAACAGTAATATCTCCACATTGCAAGGTGCAATTCTGAAATTTTTTGCTTTTTCCTGCTAATCCTAGCATGGTAAAGAAGATTCAAAGAGAGTGAGATGCCAGCTCCTTTCATTCAGTCAGTAGCTTCAAACATTTCTGGACGTTTTTCAATGGCATAAATCAATGAATATTGTAAATGCACAAACAGTAATATCTCCACATTGCAAGGTGCAATTCTGAAATTTTTTGCTTTTTCCTGCTACTCCTAGCATGATAAAGAAGATTCAAAGAGAGTGAGATGCCTGCTCCTTTCATTCAGTCAGTAGCTTCAAACATTTCTGGACGTTTTTCAATGGCAAAAATCAATGAATATTGTAAATGCACAAACAGTAATATCTCCACATTGCAAGGTGCAATTCTGAAATTTTTTGCTTTTCCCTGCTAATCCTAGCATGATAAAGAAGATTCAAAGAGAGTAAGATGCCAGCTCCTTTCATTCAGTCAGTAGCTTCAAACATTTCTGGACGTTTTTCAATGGCAAAAATCAATGAATATTGTAAATGCACAAACAGTAATTTCTCCGCATTGCAAGGTGCAATTCTGAAATTTTTTGCTTTTTCCTGCTCCTCTTAGCATGATAAAGAAGATTCAAAGAGAGTGAGATGCCAGCTCCTTTCATTCAGTCAGTAGCTTCAATCATTTCTGGATGTTTTTCAATGGCAAAAATCAATGAATATTGTAAATGCACAAACAGTAATTTCTCCGCATTGTAAGGTGCAATTCTGAAATTTTTTGCTTTTTCCTGCTCCTCTTAGCATGATAAAGAAGATTCAAAGATAGTGAGATGCCAGCTTCTTTCATTCAGTCAGTAGCTTCAAACATTTCTGGTATATGAATAACATGATGTTTTTCAATGGCAAAAATCAATGAATATTGTAAATGCACAAACAGTAATTTCTCCGCATTGCAAGTTGCAATTCTGAAATTTTTTGCTTTTTCCTGCTCCTCTTAGCATGATAAAGAAGATTCAAAGAGAGTGAGATGCCAGCTCCTTTCATTCAGTCAGTAGCTTCAATCATTTCTGGACGTTTTTCAATGGCAAAAATCAATGAATATTGTAAATGCACAAACAGTAATTTCTCCGCATTGCAAGGTGCAATTCTGAAATTTTTTGCTTTTTCCTGCTCCTCTTAGCATGATAAAGAATATTCAAAGAGAGTGAGATGCCAGCTCCTTTCATTCAGTCAGTAGCTTCAATCATTTCTGGACGTTTTTCAATGGCAAAAATCAATGAATATTGTAAATGCACAAACAGTAATTTCTCCGCATTGCAAGTTGCAATTCTGAAATTTTTTGCTTTTTCCTGCTCCTCTTACCATGATAAAGAAGATTCAAAGAGAGTGAGATGCCAGCTCCTTTCATTCAGTCAGTAGCTTCAATCATTTCTGGACGTTTTTCAATGGCAAAAATCAATGAATATTGTAAATGCACAAACAGTAATTTCTCCGCATTGCAAGGTGCAATTCTGAAATTTTTTGCTTTTTCCTGCTCCTCTTAGCATGATAAAGAAGATTCAAAAAGAGTGAGATGCCAGCTCCTTTCATTCAGTCAGTAGCTTCAATCATTTCTGGACGTTTTTCAATGGCAAAAATCAATGAATATTGTAAATGCACAAACAGTAATTTCTCCGCATTGCAAGGTGCAATTCTGAAATTTTTTGCTTTTTCCTGCTCCTCTTAGCATGATAAAGAAGATTCAAAGAGAGTGAGATGCCAGCTCCTTTCATTCAGTCAGTAGCTTCAATCATTTCTGGTATATGAATAACATGATGTTTTTCAATGGCAAAAATCAATGAATATTGTAAATGCACAAACAGTAATTTCTCCGCATTGCAAGGTGCAATTCTGAAATTTTTTGCTTTTTCCTGCTCCTCTTAGCATGATAAAGAAGATTCAAAGAGAGTGAGATGCCAGCTCCTTTCATTCAGTCAGTAGCTTCAATCATTTCTGGACGTTTTTCAATGGCAAAAATCAATGAATATTGTAAATGCACAAACAGTAATTTCTCCGCATTGCAAGGTGCAATTCTGAAATTTTTTGCTTTTTCCTGCTCCTCTTAGCATGATAAAGAAGATTCAAAGAGAGTGAGATGCCAGCTCCTTTCATTCAGTCAGTAGCTTCAATCATTTCTGGACGTTTTTCAATGGCAAAAATCAATGAATATTGTAAATGCACAAACAGTAATTTCTCCGCATTGCAAGTTGCAATTCTGAAATTTTTTGCTTTTTCCTGCTCCTCTTACCATGATAAAGAAGATTCAAAGAGAGTGAGATGCCAGCTCCTTTCATTCAGTCAGTAGCTTCAATCATTTCTGGACGTTTTTCAATGGCAAAAATCAATGAATATTGTAAATGCACAAACAGTAATTTCTCCGCATTGCAAGGTGCAATTCTGAAATTTTTTGCTTTTTCCTGCTCCTCTTAGCATGATAAAGAAGATTCAAAAAGAGTGAGATGCCAGCTCCTTTCATTCAGTCAGTAGCTTCAATCATTTCTGGACGTTTTTCAATGGCAAAAATCAATGAATATTGTAAATGCACAAACAGTAATTTCTCCGCATTGCAAGGTGCAATTCTGAAATTTTTTGCTTTTTCCTGCTCCTCTTAGCATGATAAAGAAGATTCAAAGAGAGTGAGATGCCAGCTCCTTTCATTCAGTCAGTAGCTTCAATCATTTCTGGTATATGAATAACATGATGTTTTTCAATGGCAAAAATCAATGAATATTGTAAATGCACAAACAGTAATTTCTCCGCATTGCAAGGTGCAATTCTGAAATTTTTTGCTTTTTCCTGCTCCTCTTAGCATGATAAAGAAGATTCAAAGAGAGTGAGATGCCAGCTCCTTTCATTCAGTCAGTAGCTTCAATCATTTCTGGACGTTTTTCAATGGCAAAAATCAATGAATATTGTAAATGCACAAACAGTAATTTCTCCGCATTGCAAGGTGCAATTCTGAAATTTTTTGCTTTTTCCTGCTCCTCTTAGCATCATAAAGAAGATTCAAAGAGAGTGAGATGCCAGCTCCTTTCATTCAGTCAGTAGCTTCAATCATTTCTGGACGTTTTTCAATGGCAAAAATCAATTAATATTGTAAATGCACAAACAGTAATTTCTCCGCATTGCAAGGTGCAATTCTGAAATTTTTTGCTTTTTCCTGCTCCTCTTAGCATGATAAAGAAGATTCAAAGAGAGTGAGATGCCAGCTCCTTTCATTCAGTCAGTAGCTTCAATTATTTCTGGTATATGAATAACATGATGTTTTTCAATGTCAAAAATCAATGAATATTGTAAATGCACAAACAGTAATTTCTCCGCATTGCAAGGTGCAATTCTGAAATTTTTTGCTTTTTCCTGCTCCTCTTAGCATGGTAAAGAAGATTCAAAGAGAGTGAGATGCCAACTCCTTTCATTCAGTCAGTAGCTTCAATCATTTCTGGACGTTTTTCAATGGCAAAAATCAATGAATATTGTAAATGCACAAACAGTAATTTCTCCGCATTGCAAGGTGCAATTCTGAAATTTTTTGCTTTTTCCTGCTCCTCTTAGCATGATAAAGAAGATTCAAAGAGAGTGAGATGCCAGCTCCTTTCATTCAGTCAGTAGCTTCAATCATTTCTGGACGTTTTTCAATGGCAAAAATCAATGAATATTGTAAATGCACAAACAGTAATTTCTCCGCATTGCAAGGTGCAATTCTGAAATTTTTTGCTTTTTCCTGCTCCTCTTAGCATGATAAAGAAGATTCAAAGAGAGTGAGATGCCAGCTCCTTTCATTCAGTCAGTAGCTTCAAACATTTCTGGTATATGAATAACATGATGTTTTTCAATGGCAAAAATCAATGAATATTGTAAATGCACAAACAGTAATTTCTCCGCATTGCAAGGTGCAAGTCTGAAATTTTTTGCTTTTTCCTGCTCCTCTTAGCATGATAAAGAAGATTCAAAGAGAGTGAGATGCCAGCTCCTTTCATTCAATCAGTAGCTTCAAACATTTCTGGTATATGAATAACATGATGTTTTTCAATGGCAAAAATCAATGAATATTGTAAATGCACAAACAGTAATTTCTCCGCATTGCAAGGTGCAAGTCTGAAATTTTTTGCTTTATCCTGCTCCTCTTAGCATGATAAAGAAGATTCAAAGAGAGTGAGATGCCAGCTCCTTTCATTCAGTCAGTAGCTTCAATCATTTCTGGTATATGAATAACATGATGTTTTTCAATGGCAAAAATCAATGAATATTGTAAATGCACAAACAGTAATTTCTCCGCATTGCAAGGTGCAATTCTGAAATTTTTTGCTTTTTCCTGCTCCTCTTAGCATGATAAAGAAGATTCAAAGAGAGTGAGATGCCAGCTCCTTTCATTCAGTCAGTAGCTTCAAACATTTCTGGTATATGAATAACATGATGTTTTTCAATGGCAAAAATCAATGAATATTGTAAATGCACAAACAGTAATTTCTCCGCATTGCAAGGTGCAATTCTGAAATTTTTTGCTTTTTCCTGCTCCTCTTAGCATGATAAAGAAGATTCAAAGAGAGTGAGATGCCAGCTCCTTTCATTCAGTCAGTAGCTTCAATCATTTCTGGACGTTTTTCAATGGCAAAAATCAATGAATATTGTAAATGCACAAACAGTAATTTCTCCGCATTGCAAGGTGCAATTCTGAAAATTTTTGCTTTTTCCTGCTCCTCTTAGCATGATAAAGAAGTTTCAAAGAGAGTGAGATGCCAGCTCCTTTCATTCAGTCAGTAGCTTCAATAATTTCTGGACGTTTTTCAATGGCAAAAATCAATGAATATTGTAAATGCACAAACAGTAATTTCTCCGCATTGCAAGGTGCAATTCTGAAATTTTTTGCTTTTTCCTGCTCCTCTTAGCATGATAAACAAGATTCAAAGAGAGTGAGATGCCAGCTCCTTTCATTCAGTCAGTAGCTTCAATCATTTCTGGACATTTTTCAATGGCAAAAATCAATGAATATTGTAAATGCACAAACAGTAATTTATCCGCATTGCAAGGTGCAATTCTGAAATTTTTTGCTTTTTCCTGCTCCTCTTAGCATGATAAAGAAGATTCAAAGAGAGTGAGATGCCAGCTCCTTTCATTCAGTCAGTAGCTTCAAACATTTCTGGTATATGAATAACATGATGTTTTTCAATGGCAAAAATCAATGAATATTGTAAATGCACAAACAGTAATTTCTCCGCATTGCAAGGTGCAATTCTGAAATTTTTTGCTTTTTCCTGCTCCTCTTAGCATGATAAAGAAGATTCAAAGAGAGTGAGATGCCAGCTCCTTTCATTCAGTCAGTAGCTTCAATAATTTCTGGACGTTTTTCAATGGCAAAAATCAATGAATATTGTAAATGCACAAACAGTAATTTCTCCGCATTGCAAGGTGCAATTCTGAAATTTTTTGCTTTTTCCTGCTCCTCTTAGCATGATAAAGAAGATTCAAAGAGAGTGAGATGCCAGCTCCTTTCATTCAGTCAGTAGCTTCAATTATTTCTGGTATATGAATAACATGATGTTTTTCAATGTCAAAAATCAATGAATATTGTAAATGCACAAACAGTAATTTCTCCGCATTGCAAGGTGCAATTCTGAAATTTTTTGCTTTTTCCTGCTCCTCTTAGCATGGTAAAGAAGATTCAAAGAGAGTGAGATGCCAACTCCTTTCATTCAGTCAGTAGCTTCAATCATTTCTGGACGTTTTTCAATGGCAAAAATCAATGAATATTGTAAATGCACAAACAGTAATTTCTCCGCATTGCAAGGTGCAATTCTGAAATTTTTTGCTTTTTCCTGCTCCTCTTAGCATGATAAAGAAGATTCAAAGAGAGTGAGATGCCAGCTCCTTTCATTCAGTCAGTAGCTTCAATCATTTCTGGACGTTTTTCAATGGCAAAAATCAATGAATATTGTAAATGCACAAACAGTAATTTCTCCGCATTGCAAGGTGCAATTCTGAAATTTTTTGCTTTTTCCTGCTCCTCTTAGCATGATAAAGAAGATTCAAAGAGAGTGAGATGCCAGCTCCTTTCATTCAGTCAGTAGCTTCAAACATTTCTGGTATATGAATAACATGATGTTTTTCAATGGCAAAAATCAATGAATATTGTAAATGCACAAACAGTAATTTCTCCGCATTGCAAGGTGCAAGTCTGAAATTTTTTGCTTTTTCCTGCTCCTCTTAGCATGATAAAGAAGATTCAAAGAGAGTGAGATGCCAGCTCCTTTCATTCAATCAGTAGCTTCAAACATTTCTGGTATATGAATAACATGATGTTTTTCAATGGCAAAAATCAATGAATATTGTAAATGCACAAACAGTAATTTCTCCGCATTGCAAGGTGCAAGTCTGAAATTTTTTGCTTTATCCTGCTCCTCTTAGCATGATAAAGAAGATTCAAAGAGAGTGAGATGCCAGCTCCTTTCATTCAGTCAGT
The DNA here is from genome assembly GCF_046119375.1 of Phyllobates terribilis. Taxonomy (NCBI): domain Eukaryota; kingdom Metazoa; phylum Chordata; class Amphibia; order Anura; family Dendrobatidae; genus Phyllobates; species Phyllobates terribilis. Next base: position 41,204 of record NW_027365543.1, on the reverse strand, counting down.
AGCTTCAATCATTTCTGGTATATGAATAACATGATGTTTTTCAATGGCAAAAATCAATGAATATTGTAAATGCACAAACAGTAATTTCTCCGCATTGCAAGGTGCAATTCTGAAATTTTTTGCTTTTTCCTGCTCCTCTTAGCATGATAAAGAAGATTCAAAGAGAGTGAGATGCCAGCTCCTTTCATTCAGTCAGTAGCTTCAAACATTTCTGGTATATGAATAACATGATGTTTTTCAATGGCAAAAATCAATGAATATTGTAAATGCACAAACAGTAATTTCTCCGCATTGCAAGGTGCAATTCTGAAATTTTTTGCTTTTTCCTGCTCCTCTTAGCATGATAAAGAAGATTCAAAGAGAGTGAGATGCCAGCTCCTTTCATTCAGTCAGTAGCTTCAATCATTTCTGGACGTTTTTCAATGGCAAAAATCAATGAATATTGTAAATGCACAAACAGTAATTTCTCCGCATTGCAAGGTGCAATTCTGAAAATTTTTGCTTTTTCCTGCTCCTCTTAGCATGATAAAGAAGTTTCAAAGAGAGTGAGATGCCAGCTCCTTTCATTCAGTCAGTAGCTTCAATAATTTCTGGACGTTTTTCAATGGCAAAAATCAATGAATATTGTAAATGCACAAACAGTAATTTCTCCGCATTGCAAGGTGCAATTCTGAAATTTTTTGCTTTTTCCTGCTCCTCTTAGCATGATAAACAAGATTCAAAGAGAGTGAGATGCCAGCTCCTTTCATTCAGTCAGTAGCTTCAATCATTTCTGGACATTTTTCAATGGCAAAAATCAATGAATATTGTAAATGCACAAACAGTAATTTATCCGCATTGCAAGGTGCAATTCTGAAATTTTTTGCTTTTTCCTGCTCCTCTTAGCATGATAAAGAAGATTCAAAGAGAGTGAGATGCCAGCTCCTTTCATTCAGTCAGTAGCTTCAAACATTTCTGGTATATGAATAACATGATGTTTTTCAATGGCAAAAATCAATGAATATTGTAAATGCACAAACAGTAATTTCTCCGCATTGCAAGGTGCAATTCTGAAATTTTTTGCTTTTTCCTGCTCCTCTTAGCATGATAAAGAAGATTCAAAGAGAGTGAGATGCCAGCTCCTTTCATTCAGTCAGTAGCTTCAATAATTTCTGGACGTTTTTCAATGGCAAAAATCAATGAATATTGTAAATGCACAAACAGTAATTTCTCCGCATTGCAAGGTGCAATTCTGAAATTTTTTGCTTTTTCCTGCTCCTCTTAGCATTATGAAGAAGATTCAAAGAGAGTGAGATGCCAGCTCCTTTCATTCAGTCAGTAGCTTCAAACATTTCTGGTATATGAATAACATGATGTTTTTCAATGGCAAAAATCAATGAATATTGTAAATGCACAAACAGTAATTTCTCCGCATTGCAAGGTGCAATTCTGAAATTTTTTGCTTTTTCCTGCTCCTCTTAGCATGATAAAGAAGATTCAAAGAGAGTGAGATGCCAGCTCCTTTCGTTCAGTCAGTAGCTTCAATCATTTCTGGACGTTTTTCAATGGCAAAAATCATTGAATATTGTAAATGCACAAACAGTAATTTCTCCGCATTGCAAGGTGCAATTCTGAAATTTTTTACTTTTTCCTGCTCCTCTTAGCATGATAAAAAAGATTCAAAGAGTGTGAGATGCCAGCTCCTTTCATTCAGTCAGTAGCTTCAATCATTTCTGGTATATGAATAACATGATGTTTTTCAATGGCAAAAATCAATGAATATTGTAAATGCACAAACAGTAATTTCTCCGCATTGCAAGGTGCAATTCTGAAATTTTTTGCTTTTTCCTGCTCCTCTTAGCATGATAAAGAAGATTCAAAGAGAGTGAGATGCCAGCTCCTTTCATTCAGTCAGTAGCTTCAAACATTTCTGGTATATGAATAACATGATGTTTTTCAATGGCAAAAATCAATGAATATTGTAAATGCACAAACAGTAATTTCTCCGCATTGCAAGGTGCAAGTCTGAAATTTTTTGCTTTTTCCTGCTCCTCTTAGCATGATAAAGAAGATTCAAAGAGAGTGAGATGCCAGCTCCTTTCATTCAATCAGTAGCTTCAAACATTTCTGGTATATGAATAACATGATGTTTTTCAATGGCAAAAATCAATGAATATTGTAAATGCACAAACAGTAATTTCTCCGCATTGCAAGGTGCAAGTCTGAAATTTTTTGCTTTATCCTGCTCCTCTTAGCATGATAAAGAAGATTCAAAGAGAGTGAGATGCCAGCTCCTTTCATTCAGTCAGTAGCTTCAATCATTTCTGGTATATGAATAACATGATGTTTTTCAATGGCAAAAATCAATGAATATTGTAAATGCACAAACAGTAATTTCTCCGCATTGCAAGGTGCAATTCTGAAATTTTTTGCTTTTTCCTGCTCCTCTTAGCATGATAAAGAAGATTCAAAGAGAGTGAGATGCCAGCTCCTTTCATTCAGTCAGTAGCTTCAAACATTTCTGGTATATGAATAACATGATGTTTTTCAATGGCAAAAATCAATGAATATTGTAAATGCACAAACAGTAATTTCTCCGCATTGCAAGGTGCAATTCTGAAATTTTTTGCTTTTTCCTGCTCCTCTTAGCATGATAAAGAAGATTCAAAGAGAGTGAGATGCCAGCTCCTTTCATTCAGTCAGTAGCTTCAATCATTTCTGGACATTTTTCAATGGCAAAAATCAATGAATATTGTAAATGCACAAACAGTAATTTATCCGCATTGCAAGGTGCAATTCTGAAATTTTTTGCTTTTTCCTGCTCCTCTTAGCATGATAAAGAAGATTCAAAGAGAGTGAGATGCCAGCTCCTTTCATTCAGTCAGTAGCTTCAAACATTTCTGGTATATGAATAACATGATGTTTTTCAATGGCAAAAATCAATGAATATTGTAAATGCACAAACAGTAATTTCTCCGCATTGCAAGGTGCAATTCTGAAATTTTTTGCTTTTTCCTGCTCCTCTTAGCATGATAAAGAAGATTCAAAGAGAGTGAGATGCCAGCTCCTTTCATTCAGTCAGTAGCTTCAATAATTTCTGGACGTTTTTCAATGGCAAAAATCAATGAATATTGTAAATGCACAAACAGTAATTTCTCCGCATTGCAAGGTGCAATTCTGAAATTTTTTGCTTTTTCCTGCTCCTCTTAGCATGATAAAGAAGATTCAAAGAGAGTGAGATGCCAGCTCCTTTCATTCAGTCAGTAGCTTCAATTATTTCTGGTATATGAATAACATGATGTTTTTCAATGTCAAAAATCAATGAATATTGTAAATGCACAAACAGTAATTTCTCCGCATTGCAAGGTGCAATTCTGAAATTTTTTGCTTTTTCCTGCTCCTCTTAGCATGGTAAAGAAGATTCAAAGAGAGTGAGATGCCAACTCCTTTCATTCAGTCAGTAGCTTCAATCATTTCTGGACGTTTTTCAATGGCAAAAATCAATGAATATTGTAAATGCACAAACAGTAATTTCTCCGCATTGCAAGGTGCAATTCTGAAATTTTTTGCTTTTTCCTGCTCCTCTTAGCATGATAAAGAAGATTCAAAGAGAGTGAGATGCCAGCTCCTTTCATTCAGTCAGTAGCTTCAATCATTTCTGGACGTTTTTCAATGGCAAAAATCAATGAATATTGTAAATGCACAAACAGTAATTTCTCCGCATTGCAAGGTGCAATTCTGAAATTTTTTGCTTTTTCCTGCTCCTCTTAGCATGATAAAGAAGATTCAAAGAGAGTGAGATGCCAGCTCCTTTCATTCAGTCAGTAGCTTCAAACATTTCTGGTATATGAATAACATGATGTTTTTCAATGGCAAAAATCAATGAATATTGTAAATGCACAAACAGTAATTTCTCCGCATTGCAAGGTGCAAGTCTGAAATTTTTTGCTTTTTCCTGCTCCTCTTAGCATGATAAAGAAGATTCAAAGAGAGTGAGATGCCAGCTCCTTTCATTCAATCAGTAGCTTCAAACATTTCTGGTATATGAATAACATGATGTTTTTCAATGGCAAAAATCAATGAATATTGTAAATGCACAAACAGTAATTTCTCCGCATTGCAAGGTGCAAGTCTGAAATTTTTTGCTTTATCCTGCTCCTCTTAGCATGATAAAGAAGATTCAAAGAGAGTGAGATGCCAGCTCCTTTCATTCAGTCAGTAGCTTCAATCATTTCTGGTATATGAATAACATGATGTTTTTCAATGGCAAAAATCAATGAATATTGTAAATGCACAAACAGTAATTTCTCCGCATTGCAAGGTGCAATTCTGAAATTTTTTGCTTTTTCCTGCTCCTCTTAGCATGATAAAGAAGATTCAAAGAGAGTGAGATGCCAGCTCCTTTCATTCAGTCAGTAGCTTCAAACATTTCTGGTATATGAATAACATGATGTTTTTCAATGGCAAAAATCAATGAATATTGTAAATGCACAAACAGTAATTTCTCCGCATTGCAAGGTGCAATTCTGAAATTTTTTGCTTTTTCCTGCTCCTCTTAGCATGATAAAGAAGATTCAAAGAGAGTGAGATGCCAGCTCCTTTCATTCAGTCAGTAGCTTCAATCATTTCTGGACGTTTTTCAATGGCAAAAATCAATGAATATTGTAAATGCACAAACAGTAATTTCTCCGCATTGCAAGGTGCAATTCTGAAAATTTTTGCTTTTTCCTGCTCCTCTTAGCATGATAAAGAAGTTTCAAAGAGAGTGAGATGCCAGCTCCTTTCATTCAGTCAGTAGCTTCAATAATTTCTGGACGTTTTTCAATGGCAAAAATCAATGAATATTGTAAATGCACAAACAGTAATTTCTCCGCATTGCAAGGTGCAATTCTGAAATTTTTTGCTTTTTCCTGCTCCTCTTAGCATGATAAACAAGATTCAAAGAGAGTGAGATGCCAGCTCCTTTCATTCAGTCAGTAGCTTCAATCATTTCTGGACATTTTTCAATGGCAAAAATCAATGAATATTGTAAATGCACAAACAGTAATTTATCCGCATTGCAAGGTGCAATTCTGAAATTTTTTGCTTTTTCCTGCTCCTCTTAGCATGATAAAGAAGATTCAAAGAGAGTGAGATGCCAGCTCCTTTCATTCAGTCAGTAGCTTCAAACATTTCTGGTATATGAATAACATGATGTTTTTCAATGGCAAAAATCAATGAATATTGTAAATGCACAAACAGTAATTTCTCCGCATTGCAAGGTGCAATTCTGAAATTTTTTGCTTTTTCCTGCTCCTCTTAGCATGATAAAGAAGATTCAAAGAGAGTGAGATGCCAGCTCCTTTCATTCAGTCAGTAGCTTCAATAATTTCTGGACGTTTTTCAATGGCAAAAATCAATGAATATTGTAAATGCACAAACAGTAATTTCTCCGCATTGCAAGGTGCAATTCTGAAATTTTTTGCTTTTTCCTGCTCCTCTTAGCATTATGAAGAAGATTCAAAGAGAGTGAGATGCCAGCTCCTTTCATTCAGTCAGTAGCTTCAAACATTTCTGGTATATGAATAACATGATGTTTTTCAATGGCAAAAATCAATGAATATTGTAAATGCACAAACAGTAATTTCTCCGCATTGCAAGGTGCAATTCTGAAATTTTTTGCTTTTTCCTGCTCCTCTTAGCATGATAAAGAAGATTCAAAGAGAGTGAGATGCCAGCTCCTTTCGTTCAGTCAGTAGCTTCAATCATTTCTGGACGTTTTTCAATGGCAAAAATCATTGAATATTGTAAATGCACAAACAGTAATTTCTCCGCATTGCAAGGTGCAATTCTGAAATTTTTTACTTTTTCCTGCTCTTCTTAGCATGATAAAAAAGATTCAAAGAGTGTGAGATGCCAACTCCTTTCATTCAGTCAGTAGCTTCAATCATTTCTGGTATATGAATAACATGATGTTTTTCAATGGCAAAAATCAATGAATATTGTAAATGCACAAACAGTAATTTCTCCGCATTGCAAGGTGCAATTCTGAAATTTTTTGCTTTTTCCTGCTCCTCTTAGCATGATAAAGAAGATTCAAAGAGAGTGAGATGCCAGCTCCTTTCATTCAGTCAGTAGCTTCAAACATTTCTGGTATATGAATAACATGATGTTTTTCAATGGCAAAAATCAATGAATATTGTAAATGCACAAACAGTAATTTCTCCGCATTGCAAGGTGCAAGTCTGAAATTTTTTGCTTTTTCCTGCTCCTCTTAGCATGATAAAGAAGATTCAAAGAGAGTGAGATGCCAGCTCCTTTCATTCAATCAGTAGCTTCAAACATTTCTGGTATATGAATAACATGATGTTTTTCAATGGCAAAAATCAATGAATATTGTAAATGCACAAACAGTAATTTCTCCGCATTGCAAGGTGCAAGTCTGAAATTTTTTGCTTTATCCTGCTCCTCTTAGCATGATAAAGAAGATTCAAAGAGAGTGAGATGCCAGCTCCTTTCATTCAGTCAGTAGCTTCAATCATTTCTGGTATATGAATAACATGATGTTTTTCAATGGCAAAAATCAATGAATATTGTAAATGCACAAACAGTAATTTCTCCGCATTGCAAGGTGCAATTCTGAAATTTTTTGCTTTTTCCTGCTCCTCTTAGCATGATAAAGAAGATTCAAAGAGAGTGAGATGCCAGCTCCTTTCATTCAGTCAGTAGCTTCAAACATTTCTGGTATATGAATAACATGATGTTTTTCAATGGCAAAAATCAATGAATATTGTAAATGCACAAACAGTAATTTCTCCGCATTGCAAGGTGCAATTCTGAAATTTTTTGCTTTTTCCTGCTCCTCTTAGCATGATAAAGAAGATTCAAAGAGAGTGAGATGCCAGCTCCTTTCATTCAGTCAGTAGCTTCAATCATTTCTGGACGTTTTTCAATGGCAAAAATCAATGAATATTGTAAATGCACAAACAGTAATTTCTCCGCATTGCAAGGTGCAATTCTGAAAATTTTTGCTTTTTCCTGCTCCTCTTAGCATGATAAAGAAGTTTCAAAGAGAGTGAGATGCCAGCTCCTTTCATTCAGTCAGTAGCTTCAATAATTTCTGGACGTTTTTCAATGGCAAAAATCAATGAATATTGTAAATGCACAAACAGTAATTTCTCCGCATTGCAAGGTGCAATTCTGAAATTTTTTGCTTTTTCCTGCTCCTCTTAGCATGATAAACAAGATTCAAAGAGAGTGAGATGCCAGCTCCTTTCATTCAGTCAGTAGCTTCAATCATTTCTGGACATTTTTCAATGGCAAAAATCAATGAATATTGTAAATGCACAAACAGTAATTTATCCGCATTGCAAGGTGCAATTCTGAAATTTTTTGCTTTTTCCTGCTCCTCTTAGCATGATAAAGAAGATTCAAAGAGAGTGAGATGCCAGCTCCTTTCATTCAGTCAGTAGCTTCAAACATTTCTGGTATATGAATAACATGATGTTTTTCAATGGCAAAAATCAATGAATATTGTAAATGCACAAACAGTAATTTCTCCGCATTGCAAGGTGCAATTCTGAAATTTTTTGCTTTTTCCTGCTCCTCTTAGCATGATAAAGAAGATTCAAAGAGAGTGAGATGCCAGCTCCTTTCATTCAGTCAGTAGCTTCAATCATTTCTGGACGTTTTTCAATGGCAAAAATCAATGAATATTGTAAATGCACAAACAGTAATTTCTCCGCATTGCAAGGTGCAATTCTGAAATTTTTTGCTTTTTCCTGCTCCTCTTAGCATTATGAAGAAGATTCAAAGAGAGTGAGATGCCAGCTCCTTTCATTCAGTCAGTAGCTTCAAACATTTCTGGTATATGAATAACATGATGTTTTTCAATGGCAAAAATCAATGAATATTGTAAATGCACAAACAGTAATTTCTCCGCATTGCAAGGTGCAATTCTGAAATTTTTTGCTTTTTCCTGCTCCTCTTAGCATGATAAAGAAGATTCAAAGAGAGTGAGATGCCAGCTCCTTTCGTTCAGTCAGTAGCTTCAATCATTTCTGGACGTTTTTCAATGGCAAAAATCATTGAATATTGTAAATGCACAAACAGTAATTTCTCCGCATTGCAAGGTGCAATTCTGAAATTTTTTACTTTTTCCTGCTCCTCTTAGCATGATAAAAAAGATTCAAAGAGTGTGAGATGCCAGCTCCTTTCATTCAGTCAGTAGCTTCAATCATTTCTGGTATATGAATAACATGATGTTTTTCAATGGCAAAAATCAATGAATATTGTAAATGCACAAACAGTAATTTCTCCGCATTGCAGGGTGCAATTCTGAAATTTTTTGCTTTTTCCTGCTCCTCTTAGCATGATAAACAAGATTCAAAGAGAGTGAGATAACAGCTCCTTTCATTCAGTCAGTAGCTTCAATCATTTCTGGACGTTTTTCAATGGCAAAAATCAATGAATATTGTAAATGCACAAACAGTAATTTCTCTGCATTGCAAGGTGCAATTCTGAAATTTTTTGCTTTTTCCTGCTCCTCTTAACATGATAAAGAAGATTCAAAGAGAGTGAGATGCCAGCTCCTTTCATTCAGTCAGTAGCTTCAATCATTTCTGGACGTTTTTCAATTGCAAAAATCAATGAATATTGTAAATGCACAAACAGTAATTTCTCCGCATTGCAAGGTGCAATTCTGAAATTTTTTGCTTTTTCCTGCTCCTCTTAGCATGATAAAGAAGATTCAAAGAGAGTGAGTTGCCAGCTTCTTTCATTCAGTCAGTAGCTTCAAACATTTCTGGGATATGAATAACATGATGTTTTTCAATGGCAAAAATCAATGAATATTGTAAATGCACAAACAGTAATTTCTCCGCATTGCAAGGTGCAATTCTGAAATTTTTTGCTTTTTCCTGCTCCTCTTAGCATGATAAAGAAGATTCAAAGAGAGTGAGATGCCAGCTCCTTTCATTCAGTCAGTAGCTTCAATCATTTCTGGACGTTTTTCAATGGCAAAAATCAATGAATATTGTAAATGCACAAACAGTAATTTCTCCGCATTGCAAGGTGCAATTCTGAAATTTTTTGCTTTTTCCTGCTCCTCTTAGCATGATAAAGAAGATTCAAAGAGAGTGAGATGCCAGCTCCTTTCATTCAGTCAGTAGCTTCAATCATTTCTGGACGTTTTTCAATGGCAAAAATCAATGAATATTGTAAATGCACAAACAGTAATTTCTCCGCATTGCAAGGTGCAATTCTGAAATTTTTTGCTTTTTCCTGCTCCTCTTAGCATGATAAAGAAGATTCAAAGAGAGTGAGATGCCAGCTCCTTTCATTCAGTCAGTAGCTTCAATCATTTCTGGTATATGAATAACATGATGTATTTCAATGGCAAAAATCAATGAATATTGTAAATGCACAAACAGTAATTTCTCCGCATTGCAAGTTGCAATTCTGAAATTTTTTGCTTTTTCCTGCTCCTCTTAGCATGATAAAGAAGATTCAAAGAGAGTGAGATGCCAGCTCCTTTCATTCAGTCAGTAGCTTCAATCATTTCTGGACGTTTTTCAATGGCAAAAATCAATGAATATTGTAAATGCACAAACAGTAATTTCTCCGCATTGCAAGGTGCAATTCTGAAATTTTTTGCTTTTTCCTGCTCCTCTTAGCATGATAAAGAAGATTCAAAGAGAGTGAGATGCCAGCTCCTTTCATTCAGTCAGTAGCTTCAATCATTTCTGGATGTTTTTCAATGGCAAAAATCAATGAATATTGTAAATGCACAAACAGTAATTTCTCCGCATTGCAAGGTGCAATTCTGAAATTTTTTGCTTTTTCCTGCTCCTCTTAGCATGATAAAGAAGATTCAAAGAGAGTGAGATGCCAGCTCCTTTCATTCAGTCAGTAGCTTCAATCATTTCTGGACGTTTTTCAATGGCAAAAATCAATGAATATTGTAAATGCACAAACAGTAATTTCTCCGCATTGCAAGGTGCAATTCTGAAATTTTTTGCTTTTTCCTGCTCCTCTTAGCATGATAAAGAAGATTCAAAGAGAGTGAGATGCCAGATCCTTTCATTCAGTCAGTAGCTTCAAACATTTCTGGTATAAACATTTCTGGACGTTTTTCAATGGCAAAAATCAATGAATATTGTAAATGCACAAACAGTAATATCTCCACATTGCAAGGTGCAATTCTGAAATTTTTTGCTTTTTCCTGCTAATCCTAGCATGATAAAGAAGATTCAAATAGAGTGAGATGCCAGCTCCTTTCATTCAGTCAGTAGCTTCAAACATTTCTGTATGTTTTTCAATGGCAAAAATCAATGAATATTGTAAATGCACAAACAGTAATATCTCCACATTGCAAGGTGCAATTCTGAAATTTTTTGCTTTTTCCTGCTAATCCTAGCATGGTAAAGAAGATTCAAAGAGAGTGAGATGCCAGCTCCTTTCATTCAGTCAGTAGCTTCAAACATTTCTGGACGTTTTTCAATGGCATAAATCAATGAATATTGTAAATGCACAAACAGTAATATCTCCACATTGCAAGGTGCAGTTCTGAAATTTTTTGCTTTTTCCTGCTACTCCTAGCATGATAAAGAAGATTCAAAGAGAGTGAGATGCCTGCTCCTTTCATTCAGTCAGTAGCTTCAAACATTTCTGGACGTTTTTCAATGGCAAAAATCAATGAATATTGTAAATGCACAAACAGTAATATCTCCACATTGCAAGGTGCAATTCTGAAATTTTTTGCTTTTCCCTGCTAATCCTAGCATGATAAAGAAGATTCAAAGAGAGTAAGATGCCAGCTCCTTTCATTCAGTCAGTAGCTTCAAACATTTCTGGACGTTTTTCAATGGCAAAAATCAATGAATATTGTAAATGCACAAACAGTAATTTCTCCGCATTGCAAGGTGCAATTCTGAAATTTTTTGCTTTTTCCTGCTCCTCTTAGCATGATAAAGAAGATTCAAAGAGAGTGAGATGCCAGCTCCTTTCATTCAGTCAGTAGCTTCAATCATTTCTGGATGTTTTTCAATGGCAAAAATCAATGAATATTGTAAATGCACAAACAGTAATTTCTCCGCATTGTAAGGTGCAATTCTGAAATTTTTTGCTTTTTCCTGCTCCTCTTAGCATGATAAAGAAGATTCAAAGATAGTGAGATGCCAGCTTCTTTCATTCAGTCAGTAGCTTCAAACATTTCTGGTATATGAATAACATGATGTTTTTCAATGGCAAAAATCAATGAATATTGTAAATGCACAAACAGTAATTTCTCCGCATTGCAAGTTGCAATTCTGAAATTTTTTGCTTTTTCCTGCTCCTCTTAGCATGATAAAGAAGATTCAAAGAGAGTGAGATGCCAGCTCCTTTCATTCAGTCAGTAGCTTCAATCATTTCTGGACGTTTTTCAATGGCAAAAATCAATGAATATTGTAAATGCACAAACAGTAATTTCTCCGCATTGCAAGGTGCAATTCTGAAATTTTTTGCTTTTTCCTGCTCCTCTTAGCATGATAAAGAAGATTCAAAGAGAGTGAGATGCCAGCTCCTTTCATTCAGTCAGTAGCTTCAATCATTTCTGGACGTTTTTCAATGGCAAAAATCAATGAATATTGTAAATGCACAAACAGTAATTTCTCCGCATTGCAAGTTGCAATTCTGAAATTTTTTGCTTTTTCCTGCTCCTCTTACCATGATAAAGAAGATTCAAAGAGAGTGAGATGCCAGCTCCTTTCATTCAGTCAGTAGCTTCAATCATTTCTGGACGTTTTTCAATGGCAAAAATCAATGAATATTGTAAATGCACAAACAGTAATTTCTCCGCATTGCAAGGTGCAATTCTGAAATTTTTTGCTTTTTCCTGCTCCTCTTAGCATGATAAAGAAGATTCAAAAAGAGTGAGATGCCAGCTCCTTTCATTCAGTCAGTAACTTCAATCATTTCTGGACGTTTTTCAATGGCAAAAATCAATGAATATTGTAAATGCACAAACAGTAATTTCTCCGCATTGCAAGGTGCAATTCTGAAATTTTTTGCTTTTTCCTGCTCCTCTTAGCATGATAAAGAAGATTCAAAGAGAGTGAGATGCCAGCTCCTTTCATTCAGTCAGTAGCTTCAATCATTTCTGGTATATGAATAACATGATGTTTTTCAATGGCAAAAATCAATGAATATTGTAAATGCACAAACAGTAATTTCTCCGCATTGCAAGGTGCAATTCTGAAATTTTTTGCTTTTTCCTGCTCCTCTTAGCATGATAAAGAAGATTCAAAGAGAGTGAGATGCCAGCTCCTTTCATTCAGTCAGTAGCTTCAATCATTTCTGGACGTTTTTCAATGGCAAAAATCAATGAATATTGTAAATGCACAAACAGTAATTTCTCCGCATTGCAAGGTGCAATTCTGAAATTTTTTGCTTTTTCCTGCTCCTCTTAGCATCATAAAGAAGATTCAAAGAGAGTGAGATGCCAGCTCCTTTCATTCAGTCAGTAGCTTCAATCATTTCTGGACGTTTTTCAATGGCAAAAATCAATTAATATTGTAAATGCACAAACAGTAATTTCTCCGCATTGCAAGGTGCAATTCTGAAATTTTTTGCTTTTTCCTGCTCCTCTTAGCATGATAAAGAAGATTCAAAGAGAGTGAGATGCCAGCTCCTTTCATTCAGTCAGTAGCTTCAATTATTTCTGGTATATGAATAACATGATGTTTTTCAATGTCAAAAATCAATGAATATTGTAAATGCACAAACAGTAATTTCTCCGCATTGCAAGGTGCAATTCTGAAATTTTTTGCTTTTTCCTGCTCCTCTTAGCATGGTAAAGAAGATTCAAAGAGAGTGAGATGCCAACTCCTTTCATTCAGTCAGTAGCTTCAATCATTTCTGGACGTTTTTCAATGGCAAAAATCAATGAATATTGTAAATGCACAAACAGTAATTTCTCCGCATTGCAAGGTGCAATTCTGAAATTTTTTGCTTTTTCCTGCTCCTCTTAGCATGATAAAGAAGATTCAAAGAGAGTGAGATGCCAGCTCCTTTCATTCAGTCAGTAGCTTCAATCATTTCTGGACGTTTTTCAATGGCAAAAATCAATGAATATTGTAAATGCACAAACAGTAATTTCTCCGCATTGCAAGGTGCAATTCTGAAATTTTTTGCTTTTTCCTGCTCCTCTTAGCATGATAAAGAAGATTCAAAGAGAGTGAGATGCCAGCTCCTTTCATTCAGTCAGTAGCTTCAATCATTTCTGGGTATGAATAACATGATGTTTTTCAATGGCAAAAATCAATGAATATTGTAAATGCACAAACAGTAATTTCTCCGCATTGCAAGGTGCAATTCTGAAATTTTTTGCTTTTTCCTGCTCCTCTTAGCATGATAAAGAAGATTCAAAGAGAGTGAGATGCCAGCTCCTTTCATTCAGTCAGTAGTTTCAATCATTTCTGGGCGTTTTTCAATGGCAAAAATCAATGAATATTGTAAATGCACAAACAGTAATTTCTCCGCATTGCAAGGTGCAATTCTGAATTTTTTTGCTTTTTCCTGCTCCTCTTAGCATGATAAAGAAGATTCAAAGAGAGTGAGATGCCAGCTCCTTTCATTCAGTCAGTAGCTTCAAACATTTCTGGTATAAACATTTCTGGACGTTTTTCAATGGCAAAAATCAATGAATATTGTAAATGCACAAACAGTAATATCTCCACATTGCAAGGTGCAATTCTGAAATTTTTTGCTTTTTCCTGCTAATCCTAGCATGATAAAGAAGATTCAAATAGAGTGAGATGCCAGCTCCTTTCATTCAGTCAGTAGCTTCAAACATTTCTGGACGTTTTTCAATGGCAAAAATCAATGAATATTGTAAATGCACAAACAGTAATATCTCCACATTGCAAGGTGCAATTCTGAAATTTTTTGCTCTTTCCTGCTAATCCTAGCATGATAAAGAAGATTCAAAGAGAGTGAAATGCCAGCTCCTTTCATTCAGTCAGTAGCTTCAAACATTTCTGGTATATGAATAACATGATGTTTTTCAATGGCAAAAATCAATGAATATTGTAAATGCACAAACAGTAATATCTCCACATTGCAAGGTGCAATTCTGAAATTTTTTGCTTTTTCCTGCTAATCCTAGCATGATAAAGAAGATTCAAAGAGAGTGAGATGCCAGCTCCTTTCATTCAGTCAGTAGCTTCAAATATTTCTGGACGTTTTTCAATGGAAAAAATCAATGAATATTGTAAATGCACAAACAGTAATATCTCCACATTGCAAGGTGCAATTCTGAAATTTTTTGCTTTTTCCTGCTACTCCTAGCATGATAAAGAAGATTCAAAGAGAGTGATATGCCAGCTCCTTTCATTCAGTCAGTAGCTTCAAACATTTCTGGACGTTTTTCAATGGCAAAAATCAATGAATATTGTAAATGCACAAACAGTAATATCTCCACATTGCAAGGTGCAATTCTGAAATTTTTTGCTTTTTCCTGCTAATCCTAGCATGATAAAGAAGATTCAAAGAGAGTGAGATGCCAGCTCCTTTCATTCAGTCAGTAGCTTCAAACATTTCTGGACGTTTTTCAATGGCAAAAATCAATGAATATTGTAAATGCACAAACAGTAATATCTCCACATTGCAAGGTGCAATTCTGAAATTTTTTGCTTTTTCCTGCTAATCCTAGCATGATAAAGAAGATTCAAAGAGAGTGAGATGCCAGCTCCTTTCATTCAGTCAGTAGCTTCAATCATTTCTGGTATATGAATAACATGATGTTTTTCAATGGCAAAAATCAATGAATATTGTAAATGCACAAACAGTAATTTCTCCGCATTGCAAGGTGCAATTCTGAATTTTTTTGCTTTTTCCTGCTCCTCTTAGCATGATAAAGAAGATTCAAAGAGAGTGAGATGCCAGCTCCTTTCATTCAGTCAGTAGCTTCAAACATTTCTGGTATAAACATTTCTGGACGTTTTTCAATGGCAAAAATCAATGAATATTGTAAATGCACAAACAGTAATATCTCCACATTGCAAGGTGCAATTCTGAAATTTTTTGCTTTTTCCTGCTAATCCTATCATGATAAAGAAGATTCAAAGAGAGTGAGATGCCAGCTCCTTTCATTCAGTCAGTAGCTTCAAACATTTCTGGACGTGTTTCAATGGCAAAAATCAATGAATATTGTAAATGCACAAACAGTAATTTCTCCGCATTGCAAGGTGCAATTCTGAATTTTTTTGCTTTTTCCTGCTCCTCTTAGCATAATAAAGAAGATTCAAAGAGAGTGAGATGCCAGCTCCTTTCATTCAGTCAGTAGCTTCAAACATTTCTGGTATAAACATTTCTGGACGTTTTTCAATGGCAAAAATCAATGAATATTGTAAATGCACAAACAGTAATATCTCCACATTGCAAGGTGCAATTCTGAAATTTTTTGCTTTTTCCTGCTAATCCTAGCATGATAAAGAAGATTCAAAGAGAGTGAGATGCCAGCTCCTTTCATTCAGTCAGTAGCTTCAAACATTTCTGGACGTTTTTCAATGGCAAAAATCAATGAATATTGTAAATGCACAAACAGTAATATCTCCACATTG
The DNA here is from genome assembly GCF_046119375.1 of Phyllobates terribilis. NCBI lineage: Eukaryota > Metazoa > Chordata > Amphibia > Anura > Dendrobatidae > Phyllobates > Phyllobates terribilis. The sequence continues at coordinate 25,644 of NW_027365543.1, read as the reverse complement.
CAAGGTGCAATTCTGAAATTTTTTGCTTTTTCCTGCTAATCCTAGCATGATAAAGAAGATTCAAAGAGAGTGAGATGCCAGCTCCTTTCATTCAGTCAGTAGCTTCAAACATTTCTGGTATATGAATAACATGATGTTTTTCAATGGCAAAAATCAATGAATATTGTAAATGCACAAACAGTAATATCTCCACATTGCAAGGTGCAATTCTGAAATTTTTTGCTTTTTCCTGCTAATCCTAGCATGATAAAGAAGATTCAAAGAGAGTGAGATGCCAGCTCCTTTCATTCAGTCAGTAGCTTCAAACATTTCTGGACGTTTTTCAATGGAAAAAATCAATGAATATTGTAAATGCACAAACTGTAATATCTCCACATTGCAAGGTGCAATTCTGAAATTTTTTGCTTTTTCCTGCTACTCCTAGCATGATAAAGAAGATTCAAAGAGAGGGAGATGCCAGCTCCTTTCATTCAGTCAGTAGCTTCAAACATTTCTGGACGTTTTTCAATGGCAAAAATCAATGAATATTGTAAATGCACAAACAGTAATATCTCCACATTGCAAGGTGCAATTCTGAATTTTTTTGCTTTTTCCTGCTAATCCTAGCATGATAAAGAAGATTCAAAGAGAGTGAGATGCCAGCTCCTTTCATTCAGTCAGTAGCTTCAAACATTTCTGGACGTTTTTCAATGGAAAAAATCAATGAATATTGTAAATGCACAAACAGTAATATCTCCACATTGCAAGGTGCAATTCTGAAATTTTTTGCTTTTTCCTGCTACTCCTAGCATGATAAAGAAGATTCAAAGAGAGTGATATGCCAGCTCCTTTCATTCAGTCAGTAGCTTCAAACATTTCTGGACGTTTTTCAATGGCAAAAATCAATGAATATTGTAAATGCACAAACAGTAATATCTCCACATTGCAAGGTGCAATTCTGAAATTTTTTGCTTTTTCCTGCTAATCCTAGCATGATAAAGAAGATTCAAAGAGAGTGAGATGCCAGCTCCTTTCATTCAGTCAGTAGCTTCAAACATTTCTGGACGTTTTTCAATGGCAAAAATCAATGAATATTGTAAATGCACAAACAGTAATATCTCCACATTGCAAGGTGCAATTCTGAAATTTTTTGCTTTTTCCTGCTAATCCTAGCATGATAAAGAAGATTCAAAGAGAGTGAGATGCCAGCTCCTTTCATTCAGTCAGTAGCTTCAATCATTTCTGGTATATGAATAACATGATGTTTTTCAATGGCAAAAATCAATGAATATTGTAAATGCACAAACAGTAATTTCTCCGCATTGCAAGGTGCAATTCTGAATTTTTTTGCTTTTTCCTGCTCCTCTTAGCATGATAAAGAAGATTCAAAGAGAGTGAGATGCCAGCTCCTTTCATTCAGTCAGTAGCTTCAAACATTTCTGGTATAAACATTTCTGGACGTTTTTCAATGGCAAAAATCAATGAATATTGTAAATGCACAAACAGTAATATCTCCACATTGCAAGGTGCAATTCTGAAATTTTTTGCTTTTTCCTGCTAATCCTATCATGATAAAGAAGATTCAAAGAGAGTGAGATGCCAGCTCCTTTCATTCAGTCAGTAGCTTCAAACATTTCTGGACGTGTTTCAATGGCAAAAATCAATGAATATTGTAAATGCACAAACAGTAATTTCTCCGCATTGCAAGGTGCAATTCTGAATTTTTTTGCTTTTTCCTGCTCCTCTTAGCATAATAAAGAAGATTCAAAGAGAGTGAGATGCCAGCTCCTTTCATTCAGTCAGTAGCTTCAAACATTTCTGGTATAAACATTTCTGGACGTTTTTCAATGGCAAAAATCAATGAATATTGTAAATGCACAAACAGTAATATCTCCACATTGCAAGGTGCAATTCTGAAATTTTTTGCTTTTTCCTGCTAATCCTAGCATGATAAAGAAGATTCAAATAGAGTGAGATGCCAGCTCCTTTCATTCAGTCAGTAGCTTCAAACATTTCTGGACGTTTTTCAATGGCAAAAATCAATGAATATTGTAAATGCACAAACAGTAATATCTCCACATTGCAAGGTGCAATTCTGAAATTTTTTGCTTTTTCCTGCTAATCCTAGCATGATAAAGAAGATTCAAAGAGAGTGAGATGCCAGCTCCTTTCATTCAGTCAGTAGCTTCAAACATTTCTGGTATATGAATAACATGATGTTTTTCAATGGCAAAAATCAATGAATATTGTAAATGCACAAACAGTAATATCTCCACATTGCAAGGTGCAATTCTGAAATTTTTTGCTTTTTCCTGCTAATCCTAGCATGATAAAGAAGATTCAAAGAGAGTGAGATGCCAGCTCCTTTCATTCAGTCAGTAGCTTCAAACATTTCTGGACGTTTTTCAATGGAAAAAATCAATGAATATTGTAAATGCACAAACTGTAATATCTCCACATTGCAAGGTGCAATTCTGAAATTTTTTGCTTTTTCCTGCTACTCCTAGCATGATAAAGAAGATTCAAAGAGAGGGAGATGCCAGCTCCTTTCATTCAGTCAGTAGCTTCAAACATTTCTGGACGTTTTTCAATGGCAAAAATCAATGAATATTGTAAATGCACAAACAGTAATATCTCCACATTGCAAGGTGCAATTCTGAATTTTTTTGCTTTTTCCTGCTAATCCTAGCATGATAAAGAAGATTCAAAGAGAGTGAGATGCCAGCTCCTTTCATTCAGTCAGTAGCTTCAAACATTTCTGGACGTTTTTCAATGGCAAAAATCAATGAATATTGTAAATGCACAAACAGTAATATCTCCACATTTCAAGGTGCAATTCTGAAATTTTTTGCTTTTTCCTGCTAATCCTAGCATGATAAAGAAGATTCAAAGAGAGTGAGATGCCAGCTCCTTTCATTCAGTCAGTAGCTTCAATCATTTCTGGTATATGAATAACATGATGTTTTTCAATGGCAAAAATCAATGAATATTGTAAATGCACAAACAGTAATTTCTCCGCATTGCAAGGTGCAATTCTGAAATTTTTTGCTTTTTCCTGCTCCTCTTAGCATGATAAATAAGATTCAAAGAGAGTGAGATGCCAGCTCCTTTCATTCAGTCAGTAGCTTCAAACATTTCTGGTATAAACATTTCTGGACGTTTTTCAATGGCAAAAATCAATGAATATTGTAAATGCACAAACAGTAATATCTCCACATTGCAAGGTGCAATTCTGAAATTTTTTGCTTTTTCCTGCTAACCCTAGCATGATAAAGAAGATTCAAAGAGAGTGAGATGCCAGCTCCTTTCATTCAGTCAGTAGCTTCAAACATTTCTGGACGTTTTTCAATGGCAAAAATCAATGAATATTGTAAATGCACAAACAGTAATATCTCCACATTGCAAGGTGCAATTCTGAAATTTTTTGCTTTTTCCTGCTACTCCTAGCATGATAAAGAAGATTCAAAGAGAGGGAGATGCCAGCTCCTTTCATTCAGTCAGTAGCTTCAAACATTTCTGGACGTTTTTCAATGGCAAAAATCAATGAATATTGTAAATGCACAAACAGTAATATCTCCACATTGCAAGGTGCAATTCTGAAATTTTTTGCTTTTTCCTGCTAATCCTAGCATGATAAAGAAGATTCAAAGAGAGTGAGATGCCAGCTCCTTTCATTCAGTCAGTAGCTTCAAACATTTCTGGACGTTTTTCAATGGCAAAAATCAATGAATATTGTAAATGCACAAACAGTAATATCTCCACATTTCACGGTGCAATTCTGAAATTTTTTGCTTTTTCCTGCTAATCCTAGCATGATAAAGAAGATTCAAAGAGAGTGAGATGCCAGCTCCTTTCATTCAGTCAGTAGCTTCAATCATTTCTGGTATATGAATAACATGATGTTTTTCAATGGCAAAAATCAATGAATATTGTAAATGCACAAACAGTAATTTCTCCGCATTGCAAGGTGCAATTCTGAAATTTTTTGCTTTTTCCTGCTCCTCTTAGCATGATAAATAAGATTCAAAGAGAGTGAGATGCCAGCTCCTTTCATTCAGTCAGTAGCTTCAAACATTTCTGGTATAAACATTTCTGGACGTTTTTCAATGGCAAAAATCAATGAATATTGTAAATGCACAAACAGTAATATCTCCACATTGCAAGGTGCAATTCTGAAATTTTTTGCTTTTTCCTGCTAACCCTAGCATGATAAAGAAGATTCAAAGAGAGTGAGATGCCAGCTCCTTTCATTCAGTCAGTAGCTTCAAACATTTCTGGACGTTTTTCAATGGCAAAAATCAATGAATATTGTAAATGCACAAACAGTAATATCTCCACATTGCAAGGTGCAATTCTGAAATTTTTTGCTTTTTCCTGCTAATCCTATCATGATAAAGAAGATTCAAAGAGAGTGAGATGCCAGCTCCTTTCATTCAGTCAGTAGCTTCAAACATTTCTGGACGTGTTTCAATGGCAAAAATCAATAAATATTGTAAATGCACAAACAGTAATTTCTCCGCATTGCAAGGTGCAATTCTGAATTTTTTTGCTTTTTCCTGCTCCTCTTAGCATGATAAAGAAGATTCAAAGAGAGTGAGATGCCAGCTCCTTTCATTCAGTCAGTAGCTTCAATCATTTCTGGACGTTTTTCAATGGCAAAAATCAATGAATATTGTAAATGCACAAACAGTAATTTCTCCGCATTGCAAGGTGCAATTCTGAAATTTTTTGCTTTTTCCTGCTCCTCTTAGCATGATAAAGAAGATTCAAAGAGAGTGAGATGCCAGCTCCTTTCATTCAGTCAGTAGCTTCAATCATTTCTGGACGTTTTTCAATGGCAAAAATCAATGAATATTGTAAATGCACAAACAGTAATTTCTCCGCATTGCAAGGTGCAATTCTGAAATTTTTTGCTTTTTCCTGCTCCTCTTAGCATGATAAAGAAGATTCAAAGAGAGTGAGATGCCAGCTCCTTTCATTCAGTCAGTAGCTTCAAACATTTCTGGTATATGAATAACATGATGTTTTTCAATGGCAAAAATCAATGAATATTGTAAATGCACAAACAGTAATTTCTCCGCATTGCAAGGTGCAATTCTGAAATTTTTTGCTTTTTCCTGCTCCTCTTAGCATGATAAAGAAGATTCAAAGAGAGTGAGATGCCAGCTCCTTTCATTCAGTCAGTAGCTTCAATCATTTCTGGACGTTTTTCAATGGCAAAAATCAATGAATATTGTAAATGCACAAACAGTAATTTCTCCGCATTGCAAGGTTTCAGAATTGCACCTTGCAATGTGGAGATCTTACTGTTTGTGCATTTACAGTATTCATTGATTTTTGCCATTGAAAAACGTCCAGAAATGTTTGAAGCTACTGACTGAATGAAGGGAGCTGGCATCTCACTCACTTTGAATGTTCTTTATCATGCTAGGATTAGCAGGAAAAAGCAAAAAATTTCAGAATTGCACCTTGCAATGTGGAGAAATTACTGTTTGTGCATTTACAATATTCATTGATTTTTGCCATTGAAAAACATCATGTTATTCATATACCAGAAATGTTTGAAGCTACTGACTGAATGAAAGGATCTGGCATCTCACTATCTTTGAATCTTCTTTATCATGCTAGGATTAGCAGGAAAAAGCAAAAAATTTCAGAATTGCACCTTGCAATGTTTAGATATTACTGTTTGTGCATTTACAATATTCATTGATTTTTGCCATTGAAAAACGTCCAGAAATGTTTGAAGCTACTGACTGAATGAAAGGAGCTGGCATCTCACTCTATTTGAATCTTCTTTATCATGCTAGGATTAGCAGGAAAAAGCAAAAAATTTCAGAATTGCACCTTGCAATGTGGAGATATTACTGTTTGTGCATTTACAATATTCATTGATTTTTGCCATTGAAAAACGTCCAGAAATGTTTGAAGCTACTGACTGAATGAAAGGAGCTGGCATCTCACTCTCTTTGAATCTTCTTTATCATGCTAGGAGTAGCAGGAAAAAGCAAAAAATTTCAGAATTGCACCTTGCAATGTGGAGATATTACTGTTTGTGCATTTACAATATTCATTGATTTTTGCCATTGAAAAACGTCCAGAAATGTTTGAAGCTACTGACTGAATGAAAGGAGCTGGCATCTCACTCTCTTTGAATCTTCTTTATCATGCTAGGATTAGCAGGAAAAAGCAAAAAATTTCAGAATTGCACCTTGCAATGTGGAGATATTACTGTTTGTGCATTTACAATATTCATTGATTTTTGCCATTGAAAAACATCATGTTATTCATATACCAGAAATGTTTGAGGCTACTGACTGAATGAAAGGACCTGGCATCTCACTCTCTTTGAATCTTCTTTATCATGATAGGATTAGCAGGAAAAAGCAAAAAATTTCAGAATTGCACCTTGCAATGTGGAGATATTACTGTTTGTGCATTTACAATATTCATTGATTTTTGCCATTGAAAAACGTCCAGAAATGTTTGAAGCTACTGACTGAATGAAAGGAGCTGGCATCTCACCCTATTTGAATATTCTTTATCATGCTAGGATTAGCAGGAAAAAGCAAAAAATTTCAGAATTGCACCTTGCAATGTGGAGATATTACTGTTTGTGCATTTACAATATTCATTGATTTTTGCCATTGAAAAACGTCCAGAAATGTTTATACCAGAAATGTTTGAAGCTACTGACTGAATGAAAGGAGCTGGCATCTCACTCTCTTTGAATCTTCTTTATCATGCTAAGAGGAGCAGGAAAAAGCAAAAAAATTCAGAATTGCACCTTGCAATGCGGAGAAATTACTGTTTGTGCATTTACAATATTCATTGATTTTTGCCATTGAAAAACGTCCAGAAATGATTGAAGCTACTGACTGAATGAAAGGAGCTGGCATCTCACTCTCTTTGAATCTTCTTTATCATGCTAAGAGGAGCAGGAAAAAGCAAAAAATTTCAGAATTGCACCTTGCAATGTGGAGAAATTACTGTTTGTGCATTTACAATATTCATTGATTTTTGCCATTGAAAAACATCATGTTATTCATACCCAGAAATGATTGAAGCTACTGACTGAATGAAAGGAGCTGGCATCTCACTCTCTTTGAATCTTCTTTATCATGCTAAGAGGAGCAGGAAAAAGCAAAACATTTCAGAATTGCACCTTGCAATGCGGAGAAATTACTGTTTGTGCATTTACAATATTCATTGATTTTTGCCATTGAAAAACGTCCAGAAATGATTGAAGCTACTGACTGAATGAAAGGAGCTGGCATCTCACTCTCTTTGAATCTTCTTTATCATGCTAAGAGGAGCAGGAAAAAGCAAAAAATTTCAGAATTGCACCTTGCAATGCGGAGAAATTACTGTTTGTGCATTTACAATATTCATTGATTTTTGCCATTGAAAAACGTCCAGAAATGATTGAAGCTACTGACTGAATGAAAGGAGCTGGCATCTCACTCTCTTTGAATCTTCTTTACCATGCTAAGAGGAGCAGGAAAAAGCAAAAAATTTCAGAATTGCACCTTGCAATGCGGAGAAATTACTGTTTGTGCATTTACAATATTCATTGATTTTTGCCATTGAAAAACATCATGTTATTCATATACCAGAAATGATTGAAGCTACTGACTGAATGAAAGGAGCTGGCATCTCACTCTCTTTGAATCTTCTTTATCATGCTAGGATTAGCAGGAAAAAGCAAAAAATTTCAGAATTGCACCTTGCAATGTGGAGATATTACTGTTTGTGCATTTACAATATTCATTGATTTTTGCCATTGAAAAACGTCCAGAAATGTTTATACCAGAAATGTTTGAAGCTACTGACTGAATGAAAGGAGCTGGCATCTCACTCTCTTTGAATCTTCTTTATCATGCTAAGAGGAGCAGGAAAAAGCAAAAAAATTCAGAATTGCACCTTGCAATGCGGAGAAATTACTGTTTGTGCATTTACAATATTCATTGATTTTTGCCATTGAAAAATGTCCAGAAATGATTGAAGCTACTGACTGAATGAAAGGAGCTGGCATCTCACTCTCTTTGAATCTTCTTTATCATGCTAAGAGGAGCAGGAAAAAGCAAAAAATTTCAGAATTGCACCTTGCAATGCGGAGAAATTACTGTTTGTGCATTTACAATATTCATTGATTTTTGCCATTGAAAAACGTCCAGAAATGATTGAAGCTACTGACTGAATGAAAGGAGCTGGCATCTCACTCTCTTTGAATCTTCTTTATCATGCTAAGAGGAGCAGGAAAAAGCAAAAAATTTCAGAATTGCACCTTGCAATGCGGAGAAATTACTGTTTGTGCATTTACAATATTCATTGATTTTTGCCATTGAAAAACGTCCAGAAATGATTGAAGCTACTGACTGAATGAAAGGAGCTGGCATCTCACTCTCTTTGAATCTTCTTTACCATGCTAAGAGGAGCAGGAAAAAGCAAAAAATTTCAGAATTGCACCTTGCAATGCGGAGAAATTACTGTTTGTGCATTTACAATATTCATTGATTTTTGCCATTGAAAAACATCATGTTATTCATATACCAGAAATGATTGAAGCTACTGACTGAATGAAAGGAGCTGGCATCTCACTCTCTTTGAATCTTCTTTATCATGCTAAGAGGAGCAGGAAAAAGCAAAAAATTTCAGAATTGCACCTTGCAATGCGGAGAAATTACTGTTTGTGCATTTACAATATTCATTGATTTTTGCCATTGAAAAACGTCCAGAAGTGATTGAAGCTACTGACTGAATGAAAGGAGCTGGCATCTCACTCTCTTTGAATCTTCTTTATCATGCTAAGAGGAGCAGGAAAAAGCAAAAAAATTCAGAATTGCACCTTGCAATGCGGAGAAATTACTGTTTGTGCATTTACAATATTCATTGATTTTTGCCATTGAAAAACGTCCAGAAATGATTGAAGCTACTGACTGAATGAAAGGAGCTGGCATCTCACTCTCTTTGAATCTTCTTTACCATGCTAAGAGTAGCAGGAAAAAGCAAAAAATTTCAGAATTGCACCTTGCAATGCGGAGAAATTACTGTTTGTGCAGTTACAATATTCATTGATTTTTGCCATTGAAAAACATCATGTTATTCATATACCAGAAATGATTGAAGCTACTGACTGAATGAAAGGAGCTGGCATCTCACTCTCTTTGAATCTTCTTTATCATGCTAAGAGGAGCAGGAAAAAGCAAAAAATTTCAGAATTGCACCTTGCAATGCGGAGAAATTACTGTTTGTGCATTTACAATATTCATTGATTTTTGCCATTGAAAAACGTCCAGAAATGATTGAAGCTACTGACTGAATGAAAGGAGCTGGCATCTCACTCTCTTTGAATCTTCTTTATCATGCTAAGAGGAGCAGGAAAAAGCAAAAAATTTCAGAATTGCACCTTGCAATGCGGAGAAATTACTGTTTGTGCATTTACAATATTCATTGATTTTTGCCATTGAAAAACGTCCAGAAATGATTGAAGCTACTGACTGAATGAAAGGAGCTGGCATCTCACTCTCTTTGAATCTTCTTTATCATGCTAAGAGGAGCAGGAAAAAGCAAAAAATTTCAGAATTGCACCTTGCAATGCGGAGAAATTACTGTTTGTGCATTTACAATATTCATTGATTTTTGCCATTGAAAAACGTCCAGAAATGATTGAAGCTACTGACTGAATGAAAGGAGCTGGCATCTCACTCTCTTTGAATCTTCTTTACCATGCTAAGAGGAGCAGGAAAAAGCAAAAAATTTCAGAATTGCACCTTGCAATGCGGAGAAATTACTGTTTGTGCATTTACAATATTCATTGATTTTTGCCATTGAAAAACATCATGTTATTCATATACCAGAAATGATTGAAGCTACAGATTGAATGAAAGGAGCTGGCATCTCACTCTCTTTGAATCTTCTTTATCATGCTAAGAGGAGCAGGAAAAAGCAAAAAATTTCAGAATTGCACCTTGCAATGCGGAGAAATTACTGTTTGTGCATTTACAATATTCATTGATTTTTGCCATTGAAAAACGTCCAGAAGTGATTGAAGCTACTGACTGAATGAAAGGAGCTGGCATCTCACTCTCTTTGAATCTTCTTTATCATGCTAAGAGGAGCAGGAAAAAGCAAAAAAATTCAGAATTGCACCTTGCAATGCGGAGAAATTACTGTTTGTGCATTTACAATATTCATTGATTTTTGCCATTGAAAAACGTCCAGAAATGATTGAAGCTACTGACTGAATGAAAGGAGCTGGCATCTCACTCTCTTTGAATCTTCTTTACCATGCTAAGAGGAGCAGGAAAAAGCAAAAAATTTCAGAATTGCACCTTGCAATGCGGAGAAATTACTGTTTGTGCAGTTACAATATTCATTGATTTTTGCCATTGAAAAACATCATGTTATTCATATACCAGAAATGATTGAAGCTACTGACTGAATGAAAGGAGCTGGCATCTCACTCTCTTTGAATCTTCTTTATCATGCTAAGAGGAGCAGGAAAAAGCAAAAAATTTCAGAATTGCACCTTGCAATGCGGAGAAATTACTGTTTGTGCATTTACAATATTCATTGATTTTTGCCATTGAAAAACGTCCAGAAATGATTGAAGCTACTGACTGAATGAAAGGAGCTGGCATCTCACTCTCTTTGAATCTTCTTTATCATGCTAAGAGGAGCAGGAAAAAGCAAAAAATTTCACAATTGCACCTTGCAATGCGGAGAAATTACTGTTTGTGCATTTACAATATTCATTGATTTTTGCCATTGAAAAACGTCCAGAAATGATTGAAGCTACTGACTGAATGAAAGGAGCTGGCATCTCACTCTCTTTGAATCTTCTTTATCATGCTAAGAGGAGCAGGAAAAAGCAAAAAATTTCAGAATTGCACCTTGCAATGCGGAGAAATTACTGTTTGTGCATTTACAATATTCATTGATTTTTGCCATTGAAAAACGTCCAGAAATGATTGAAGCTACTGACTGAATGAAAGGAGCTGGCATCTCACTCTCTTTGAATCTTCTTTACCATGCTAAGAGGAGCAGGAAAAAGCAAAAAATTTCAGAATTGCACCTTGCAATGCGGAGAAATTACTGTTTGTGCATTTACAATATTCATTGATTTTTGCCATTGAAAAACATCATGTTATTCATATACCAGAAATGATTGAAGCTACTGACTGAATGAAAGGAGCTGGCATCTCACTCTCTTTGAATCTTCTTTATCATGCTAAGAGGAGCAGGAAAAAGCAAAAAATTTCAGAATTGCACCTTGCAATGCGGAGAAATTACTGTTTGTGCATTTACAATATTCATTGATTTTTGCCATTGAAAAACGGCCAGAAGTGATTGAAGCTACTGACTGAATGAAAGGAGCTGGCATCTCACTCTCTTTGAATCTTCTTTATCATGCTAAGAGGAGCAGGAAAAAGCAAAAAAATTCAGAATTGCACCTTGCAATGCGGAGAAATTACTGTTTGTGCATTTACAATATTCATTGATTTTTGCCATTGAAAAACGTCCAGAAATGATTGAAGCTACTGACTGAATGAAAGGAGCTGGCATCTCACTCTCTTTGAATCTTCTTTACCATGCTAAGAGGAGCAGGAAAAAGCAAAAAATTTCAGAATTGCACCTTGCAATGCGGAGAAATTACTGTTTGTGCAGTTACAATATTCATTGATTTTTGCCATTGAAAAACATCATGTTATTCATATACCAGAAATGATTGAAGCTACTGACTGAATGAAAGGAGCTGGCATCTCACTCTCTTTGAATCTTCTTTATCATGCTAAGAGGAGCAGGAAAAAGCAAAAAATTTCAGAATTGCACCTTGCAATGCGGAGAAATTACTGTTTGTGCATTTACAATATTCATTGATTTTTGCCATTGAAAAACGTCCAGAAATGATTGAAGCTACTGACTGAATGAAAGGAGCTGGCATCTCACTCTCTTTGAATCTTCTTTATCATGCTAAGAGGAGCAGGAAAAAGCAAAAAATTTCAGAATTGCACCTTGCAATGCGGAGAAATTACTGTTTGTGCATTTACAATATTCATTGATTTTTGCCATTGAAAAACGTCCAGAAATGATTGAAGCTACTGACTGAATGAAAGGAGCTGGCATGTAACTCTCTTTGAGTCTTCTTTATCATGCTAAGAGGAGCAGGAAAAAGCAAAAAATTTCAGAATTGCACCTTGCAATGCGGAGAAATTACTCTTTGTGCATTTACAATATTCATTGATTTTTGCCATTGAAAAACATCATGTTATTCATTTACCAGAAATGTTTGAAGCTACTGACTGAATGAAAGAAGCTGGCATCTCACTATCTTTGAATCTTCTTTATCATGCTAAGAGGAGCAGGAAAAAGCAAAAAATTTCAGAATTCCACCTTACAATGCGGAGAAATTACTGTTTGTGCATATACAATATTCATTGATTTTTGCCATTGAAAAACGTCCAGAAATGTTTGAAGCTACTGACTGAATGAAAGGAGCTGGCATCTCACTCTATTTGAATATTCTTTATCATGCTAGGATTAGCAGGAAAAAGCAAAAAATTTCAGAATTGCACCTTGCAATGTGGAGATATTACTGTTTGTGCATTTACAATATTCATTGATTTTTGCCATTGAAAAACGTCCAGAAATGTTTATACCAGAAATGTTTGAAGCTACTGACTGAATGAAAGGAGCTGGCATCTCACTCTCTTTGAATCTTCTTTATCATGCTAAGAGGAGCAGGAAAAAGCAAAAAAATTCAGAATTGCACCTTGCAATGCGGAGAAATTACTGTTTGTGCATTTACAATATTCATTGATTTTTGCCATTGAAAAATGTCCAGAAATGATTGAAGCTACTGACTGAATGAAAGGAGCTGGCATCTCACTCTCTTTGAATCTTCTTTATCATGCTAAGAGGAGCAGGAAAAAGCAAAAAATTTCAGAATTGCACCTTGCAATGCGGAGAAATTACTGTTTGTGCATTTACAATATTCATTGATTTTTGCCATTGAAAAACGTCCAGAAATGATTGAAGCTACTGACTGAATGAAAGGAGCTGGCATCTCACTCTCTTTGAATCTTCTTTATCATGCTAAGAGGAGCAGGAAAAAGCAAAAAATTTCAGAATTGCACCTTGCAATGTGGAGAAATTACTGTTTGTGCATTTACAATATTCATTGATTTTTGCCATTGAAAAACATCATGTTATTCATACCCAGAAATGATTGAAGCTACTGAACGAATGAAAGGAGCTGGCATCTCACTCTCTTTGAATCTTCTTTATCATGCTAAGAGGAGCAGGAAAAAGCAAAAAATTTCAGAATTGCACCTTGCAATGCGGAGAAATTACTGTTTGTGCATTTACAATATTCATTGATTTTTGCCATTGAAAAACATCATGTTATTCATATACCAGAAATGATTGAAGCTACTGACTGAATGAAAGGAGCTGGCATCTCACTCTCTTTGAATCTTCTTTATCATGCTAAGAGGAGCAGGAAAAAGCAAAAAATTTCAGAATTGCACCTTGCAATGCGGAGAAATTACTGTTTGTGCATTTACAATATTCATTGATTATTGGCATTGAAAAACGTCCAGAAATGATTGAAGCTACTGACTGAATGAAAGGAGCTGGCATCTCAATCTCTTTGAATCTTCTTTATCATGCTAAGAGGAGCAGGAAAAAGCAAAAAATTTCAGAATTGCACCTTGCAATGCGGAGAAACTACTGTTTGTGCATTTACAATATTCATTGATTTTTGCCATTGAAAAACGTCCAGAAATGATTGAAGCTACTGACTGAATGAAAGGAGCTGGCATCTCACTCTCTTTGAATCTTCTTTACCATGCTAAGAGGAGCAGGAAAAAGCAAAAAATTTCAGAATTGCACCTTGCAATGCGGAGAAATTACTGTTTGTGCATTTACAATATTCATTGATTTTTGCCATTGAAAAACATCATGTTATTCATATACCAGAAATGATTGAAGCTACTGACTGAATGAAAGGAGCTGGCATCTCACTCTCTTTGAATCTTCTTTATCATGCTAAGAGGAGCAGGAAAAAGCAAAAAATTTCAGAATTGCACCTTGCAATGCGGAGAAATTACTGTTTGTGCATTTACAATATTCATTGATTTTTGCCATTGAAAAACGTCCAGAAGTGATTGAAGCTACTGACTGAATGAAAGGAGCTGGCATCTCACTCTCTTTGAATCTTCTTTACCATGCTAAGAGGAGCAGGAAAAAGCAAAAAATTTCAGAATTGCACCTTGCAATGCGGAGAAATTACTGTTTGTGCAGTTACAATATTCATTGATTTTTGCCATTGAAAAACATCATGTTATTCATATACCAGAAATGATTGAAGCTACTGACTGAATGAAAGGAGCTGGCATCTCACTCTCTTTGAATCTTCTTTATCATGCTAAGAGGAGCAGGAAAAAGCAAAAAATTTCAGAATTGCACCTTGCAATGCGGAGAAATTACTGTTTGTGCATTTACAATATTCATTGATTTTTGCCATTGAAAAACGTCCAGAAATGATTGAAGCTACTGACTGAATGAAAGGAGCTGGCATCTCACTCTCTTTGAATCTTCTTTATCATGCTAAGAGGAGCAGGAAAAAGCAAAAAATTTCAGAATTGCACCTTGCAATGCGGAGAAATTACTGTTTGTGCATTTACAATATTCATTGATTTTTGCCATTGAAAAACGTCCAGAAATGATTGAAGCTACTGACTGAATGAAAGGAGCTGGCATGTAACTCTCTTTGAGTCTTCTTTATCATGCTAAGAGGAGCAGGAAAAAGCAAAAAATTTCAGAATTGCACCTTGCAATGCGGAGAAATTACTCTTTGTGCATTTACAATATTCATTGATTTTTGCCATTGAAAAACATCATGTTATTCATTTACCAGAAATGTTTGAAGCTACTGACTGAATGAAAGAAGCTGGCATCTCACTATCTTTGAATCTTCTTTATCATGCTAAGAGGAGCAGGAAAAAGCAAAAAATTTCAGAATTCCACCTTACAATGCGGAGAAATTACTGTTTGTGCATATACAATATTCATTGATTTTTGCCATTGAAAAACGTCCAGAAATGTTTGAAGCTACTGACTGAATGAAAGGAGCTGGCATCTCACTCTATTTGAATATTCTTTATCATGCTAGGATTAGCAGGAAAAAGCAAAAAATTTCAGAATTGCACCTTGCAATGTGTAGATATTACTGTTTGTGCATTTACAATATTCATTGATTTTTGCCATTGAAAAACGTCCAGAAATGTTTATACCAGAAATGTTTGAAGCTACTGACTGAATGAAAGGAGCTGGCATCTCACTCTCTTTGAATCTTCTTTATCATGCTAAGAGGAGCAGGAAAAAGCAAAAAAATTCAGAATTGCACCTTGCAATGCGGAGAAATTACTGTTTGTGCATTTACAATATTCATTGATTTTTGCCATTGAAAAATGTCCAGAAATGATTGAAGCTACTGACTGAATGAAAGGAGCTGGCATCTCACTCTCTTTGAATCTTCTTTATCATGCTAAGAGGAGCAGGAAAAAGCAAAAAATTTCAGAATTGCACCTTGCAATGCGGAGAAATTACTGTTTGTGCATTTACAATATTCATTGATTTTTGCCATTGAAAAACGTCCAGAAATGATTGAAGCTACTGACTGAATGAAAGGAGCTGGCATCTCACTCTCTTTGAATCTTCTTTATCATGCTAAGAGGAGCAGGAAAAAGCAAAAAATTTCAGAATTGCACCTTGCAATGTGGAGAAATTACTGTTTGTGCATTTACAATATTCATTGATTTTTGCCATTGAAAAACATCATGTTATTCATACCCAGAAATGATTGAAGCTACTGACCGAATGAAAGGAGCTGGCATCTCACTCTCTTTGAATCTTCTTTATCATGCTAAGAGGAGCAGGAAAAAGCAAAACATTTCAGAATTGCACCTTGCAATGCGGAGAAATTACTGTTTGTGCATTTACAATATTCATTGATTATTGCCATTGAAAAACGTCCAGAAATGATTGAAGCTACTGACTGAATGAAAGGAGCTGGCATCTCAATCTCTTTGAATCTTCTTTATCATGCTAAGAGGAGCAGGAAAAAGCAAAAAATTTCAGAATTGCACCTTGCAATGCGGAGAAATTACTGTTTGTGCATTTACAATATTCATTGATTTTTGCCATTGAAAAACATCATGTTATTCATATACCAGAAATGATTGAAGCTACTGACTGAATGAAAGGAGCTGGCATCTCACTCTCTTTGAATCTTCTTTATCATGCTAAGAGGAGCAGGAAAAAGCAAAAAATTTCAGAATTGCACCTTGCAATGCGGAGAAATTACTGTTTGTGCATTTACAATATTCATTGATTATTGCCATTGAAAAACGTCCAGAAATGATTGAAGCTACTGACTGAATGAAAGGAGCTGGCATCTCAATCTCTTTGAATCTTCTTTATCATGCTAAGAGGAGCAGGAAAAAGCAAAAAATTTCAGAATTGCACCTTGCAATGCGGAGAAATTACTGTTTGTGCATTTACAATATTCATTGATTTTTGCCATTGAAAAACGTCCAGAAATGATTGAAGCTACTGACTGAATGAAAGGAGCTGGCATCTCACTCTCTTTGAATCTTCTTTACCATGCTAAGAGGAGCAGGAAAAAGCAAAAAATTTCAGAATTGCACCTTGCAATGCGGAGAAATTACTGTTTGTGCAGTTACAATATTCATTGATTTTTGCCATTGAAAAACATCATGTTATTCATATACCAGAAATGATTGAAGCTACTGACTGAATGAAAGGAGCTGGCATCTCACTCTCTTTGAATCTTCTTTATCATGCTAAGAGGAGCAGGAAAAAGCAAAAAATTTCAGAATTGCACCTTGCAATGCGGAGAAATTACTGTTTGTGCATTTACAATATTCATTGATTTTTGCCATTGAAAAACGTCCAGAAATGATTGAAGCTACTGACTGAATGAAAGGAGCTGGCATCTCACTCTCTTTGAATCTTCTTTATCATGCTAAGAGGAGCAGGAAAAAGCAAAAAATTTCAGAATTGCACCTTGCAATGCGGAGAAATTACTGTTTGTGCATTTACAATATTCATTGATTTTTGCCATTGAAAAACGTCCAGAAATGATTGAAGCTACTGACTGAATGAAAGGAGCTGGCATGTAACTCTCTTTGAGTCTTCTTTATCATGCTAAGAGGAGCAGGAAAAAGCAAAAAATTTCAGAATTGCACCTTGCAATGCGGAGAAATTACTCTTTGTGCATTTACAATATTCATTGATTTTTGCCATTGAAAAACATCATGTTATTCATTTACCAGAAATGTTTGAAGCTACTGACTGAATGAAAGAAGCTGGCATCTCACTATCTTTGAATCTTCTTTATCATGCTAAGAGGAGCAGGAAAAAGCAAAAAATTTCAGAATTCCACCTTACAATGCGGAGAAATTACTGTTTGTGCATATACAATATTCATTGATTTTTGCCATTGAAAAACGTCCAGAAAAGATTGAAGCTACTGACTGAATGAAAGGAGCTGGCATCTCACTCTCTTTGAATCTTCTTTATCATGCTAAGAGGAGCAGGAAAAAGCAAAAAATTTCAGAATTGCACCTTGCAATGCGGAGAAATTACTGTTTGTGCATTTACAATATTCATTGATTTTTGCCATTGAAAAACATCATGTTATTCATATACCAGAAATGTTTGAAGCTACTGACTGAATGAAAGGAGCTGGCATCTCACTCTCTTTGAATCTTCTTTATCATGCTAAGAGGAGCAGGAAAAAGCAAAAAATTTCAGAATTGCACCTTGCAATGCGGAGAAATTACTGTTTGTGCATTTACAATATTCATTGATTTTTGCCATTGAAAAACGTCCAGAAATGATTGAAGCTACTGACTGAATGAAAGGAGCTGGCATCTCACTCTCTTTGAATCTTCTTTATCATGCTAAGAGGAGCAGGAAAAAGCAAAAAAATTCAGAATTGCACCTTGCAATGCGGAGAAATTACTGTTTGTGCATTTACAATATTCATTGATTTTTGAAATTGAAAAACATCATGTTATTCATATACCAGAAATGATTGAAGCTACTGACTGAATGAAAGGAGCGGGCATCTCACTCTCTTTGAATCTTCTTTATCATGCTAAGAGGAGCAGGAAAAAGCAAAAAATTTCAGAATTGCACCTTGCAATGCGGAGAAATTACTGTTTGTGCATTTACAATATTCATTGATTTTTGCCATTGAAAAACGTCCAGAAATGATTGAAGCTACTGACTGAATGAAAGGAGCTGGCATCTCACTCTCTTTGAATCTTCTTTTTCATGCTAGGATTAGCAGGAAAAAGCAAAAAATTTCAGAATTGCACCTTGCAATGTGGAGATATTACTGTTTGTGCATTTACAATATTCATTGATTTTTGCCATTGAAAAACGTCCAGAAATGTTTGAAGCTACTGACTGAATGAAAGGAGCTGGCATCTCACTCTCTTTGAATCTTCTTTATCATGCTAGGATTAGCAGGAAAAAGCAAAAAATTTCAGAATTGCACCTTGCAATGTGGAGATATTACTGTTTGTGCATTTACAATATTCATTGATTTTTGCCATTGAAAAACGTACAGAAATGTTTGAAGCTACTGACTGAATGAAAGGAGCTGGCATCTCACTCTCTTCGAATCTTCTTTATCATGCTAGGAGTAGCAGGAAAAAGCAAAAAATTTCAGAATTGCACCTTGCAATGTGGAGATATTACTGTTTGTGCATTTACAATATTCATTGATTTTTGCCATTGAAAAACGTCCAGAAATGTTTGAAGCTACTGACTGAATGAAAGGAGCTGGCATCTCACTCTCTTTGAATCTTCTTTATCATGCTAGGATTAGCAGGAAAAAGCAAAAAATTTCAGAATTGCACCTTGCAATGTGGAGATATTACTGTTTGTGCATTTACAATATTCATTGATTTTTGCCATTAAAAAACATCATGTTATTCATATAGCAGAAATGTTTGAGGCTACTGACTGAATGAAAGGACCTGGCATCTCACTCTCTTTGAATCTTCTTTATCATGCTAGGATTAGCAGGAAAAAGCAAAAAATTTCAGAATTGCACCTTGCAATGTGGAGATATTACTGTTTGTGCATTTACAATATTCATTGATTTTTGCCATTGAAAAACGTCCAGAAATGTTTGAAGCTACTGACTGAATGAAAGGAGCTGGCATCTCACTCTATTTGAATATTCTTTATCATGCTAGGATTAGCAGGAAAAAGCAAAAAATTTCAGAATTGCACCTTGCAATGTGGAGATATTACTGTTTGTGCATTTACAATATTCATTGATTTTTGCCATTGAAAAACGTCCAGAAATGTTTATACCAGAAATGTTTGAAGTTACTGACTGAATGAAAGGAGCTGGCATCTCACTCTCTTTGAATCTTCTTTATCATGCTAAGAGGAGCAGGAAAAAGCAAAAAAATTCAGAATTGCACCTTGCAATGCGGAGAAATTACTGTTTGTGCATTTTCAATATTCATTGATTTTTGCCATTGAAAAACGTCCAGAAATGATTGAAGCTACTGACTGAATGAAAGGAGCTGGCATCTCACTCTCTTTGAATCTTCTTTATCATGCTAAGAGGAGCAGGAAAAAGCAAAAAATTTCAGAATTGCACCTTGCAATGTGGAGAAATTACTGTTTGTGCATTTACAATATTCATTGATTTTTGCCATTGAAAAACATCATGTTATTCATACCCAGAAATGATTGAAGCTACTGACTGAATGAAAGGAGCTGGCATCTCACTCTCTTTGAATCTTCTTTATCATGCTAAGAGGAGCAGGAAAAAGCAAAAAATTTCAGAATTGCACCTTGCAATGCGGAGAAATTACTGTTTGTGCATTTACAATATTCATTGATTTTTGCCATTGAAAAACGTCCAGAAATGATTGAAGCTACTGACTGAATGAAAGGAGCTGGCATCTCACTCTCTTTGAATCTTCTTTACCATGCTAAGAGGAGCAGGAAAAAGCAAAAAATTTCAGAATTGCACCTTGCAATGCGGAGAAATTACTGTTTGTGCATTTACAATATTCATTGATTTTTGCCATTGAAAAACATCATGTTATTCATATACCAGAAATGATTGAAGCTACTGACTGAATGAAAGGAGCTGGCATCTCACTCTCTTTGAATCTTCTTTATCATGCTAAGAGGAGCAGGAAAAAGCAAAAAATTTCAGAATTGCACCTTGCAATGCGGAGAAATTACTGTTTGTGCATTTACAATATTCATTGATTTTTGCCATTGAAAAACGTCCAGAAAAGATTGAAGCTACTGACTGAATGAAAGGAGCTGGCATCTCACTCTCTTTGAATCTTCTTTATCATGCTAAGAGGAGCAGGAAAAAGCAAAAAATTTCAGAATTGCACCTTGCAATGCGGAGAAATTACTGTTTGTGCATTTACAATATTCATTGATTTTTGCCATTGAAAAACATCATGTTATTCATATACCAGAAATGTTTGAAGCTACTGACTGAATGAAAGGAGCTGGCATCTCACTCTCTTTGAATCTTCTTTATCATGCTAAGAGGAGCAGGAAAAAGCAAAAAATTTCAGAATTGCACCTTGCAATGCGGAGAAATTACTGTTTGTGCATTTACAATATTCATTGATTTTTGCCATTGAAGAACGTCCAGAAATGATTGAAGCTACTGACTGAATGAAAGGAGCTGGCATCTCACTCTCTTTGAATCTTCTTTATCATGCTAAGAGGAGCAGGAAAAAGCAAAAAAATTCAGAATTGCACCTTGCAATGCGGAGAAATTACTGTTTGTGCATTTACAATATTCATTGATTTTTGCCATTGAAAAACATCATGTTATTCATATACCAGAAATGATTGAAGCTACTGACTGAATGAAAGGAGCGGGCATCTCATTCTCTTTGAAACTTCTTTTTCATGCTAAGAGGAGCAGGAAAAAGCAAAAAATTTCAGAATTGCACCTTGCAATGCGGAGAAATTACTGTTTGTGCATTTACAATATTCATTGATTTTTGCCATTGAAAAACGTCCAGAAATGATTGAAGCTACTGACTGAATGAAAGGAGCTGGCATCTCACTCTCTTTGAATCTTCTTTATCATGCTAAGAGGAGCAGGAAAAAGCAAAAAATTTCAGAATTGCACCTTGCAATGCGGAGAAATTACTGCTTGTGCATTTACAATATTCATTGATTTTTGCCATTGAAAAACGTCCAGAAATGATTGAAGCTACTGACTGAATGAAAGGAGCTGGCATCTCACTCTCTTTGAATCTTTATCATGCTAAGAGGAGCAGGAAAAAGCAAAAAATTTCAGAATTGCACCTTGCAATGCGGAGAAATTACTGTTTGTGCATTTACAATATTCATAGATTTTTGCCATTGAAAAACGTCCAGAAATGTTTGAAGCTACTGACTGAATGAAAGGAGCTGGCATCTCACTCTCTTTGAATCTTCTTTATCATGCTAGGATTAGCAGGAAAAAGCAAAAAATTTCAGAATTGCACCTTGCAATGTGGAGATATTACTGTTTGTGCATTTACAATATTCATTGATTTTTGCCATTGAAAAACGTCCAGAAATGTTTGAAGCTACTGACTGAATGAAAGGAGCTGGCATCTCACTCTCTTTGAATCTTCTTTATCATGCTAGGAGTAGCAGGAAAAAGCAAAAAATTTCAGAATTGCACCTTGCAATGTGGAGATATTACTGTTTGTGCATTTACAATATTCATTGATTTTTGCCATTGAAAAACGTCCAGAAATGTTTGAAGCTACTGACTGAATGAAAGGAGCTGGCATCTCACTCTCTTTGAATCTTCTTTATCATGCTAGGATTAGCAGGAAAAAGCAAAAAATTTCAGAATTGCACCTTGCAATATGGAGATATTACTGTTTGTGCATTTACAATATTCATTGATTTTTGCCATTGAAAAACATCATGTTATTCATATACCAGAAATGTTTGAAGCTACTGACTGAATGAAAGGAGCTGGCATCTCATTCTCTTTGAATCTTCTTTATCATGCTAGGATTAGCAGGAAAAAGCAAAAAATTTCAGAATTGAACCTTGCAATGTGGAGATATTACTGTTTGTGCATTTACAATATTCATTGATTTTTGCCATTGAAAAACGTCCAGAAATGTTTGAAGCTACTGACTGAATGAAAGGAGCTGGCATCTCACTCTATTTGAATCTTCTTTACCATGCTAGGATTAGCAGGAAAAAGCAAAAAATTTCAGAATTGCACCTTGCAATGTGGAGATATTACTGTTTGTGCATTTACAATATTCATTGATTTTTGCCATTGAAAAACGTCCAGAAATGTTTATACCAGAAATGTTTGAAGCTACTGACTGAATGAAAGGAGCTGGCATCTCACTCTCTTTGAATCTTCTTTATCATGCTAAGAGGAGCAGGAAAAAGCAAAGAATTTCAGAATTGCACCTTGCAATGCGGAGAAATTACTGTTTGTGCATTTACAATATTCATTGATTTTTGCCATTGAAAAACGTCCAGAAATGACTGAAGCTACTGACTGAATGAAAGGAGCTGGCATCTCACTCTCTTTGAATCTTCTTTATCATGCTAAGAGGAGCAGGAAAAAGCAAAAAATTTCAGAATTGCACCTTGCAATGCGGAGAAATTACTGTTTGTGCATTTACAATATTCATTGATTTTTGCCATTGAAAAACGTCCAGAAATGATTGAAGCTACTGACTGAATGAAAAGAGCTGGCATCTCACTCTCTTTGAATCTTCTTTATCATGCTAAGAGGAGCAGGAAAAAGCAAAAAATTTCAGAATTGCACCTTGCAATGCGGAGAAATTACTGTTTGTGCATTTACAATATTCATTGATTTTTGCCATTGAAAAACATCATGTTATTCATATACCAGAAATGATTGAAGCTACTGACTGAATGAAAGGAGCTGGCATCTCACTCTCTTTGAATCTTCTTTATCATGCTAAGAGGAGCAGGAAAAAGCAAAAAATTTCAGAATTGCACCTTGCAATGCGGAGAAATTACTGTTTGTGCATTTACAATATTCATTGATTTTTGCCATTGAAAAACGTCCAGAAATGATTGAAGCTACTGACTGAATGAAAGGAGCTGGCATCTCACTCTCTTTGAATCTTCTTTATCATGCTAAGAGGAGCAGGAAAAAGCAAAAAATTTCAGAATTGCACCTTGCAATGTGGAGATATTACTGTTTGTGCATTTACAATATTCATTGATTTTTGCCATTGAAAAACGTCCAGAAATGTTTATACCAGAAATGTTTGAAGCTACTGACTGAATGAAAGGAGCTGGCATCTCACTCTCTTTGAATCTTCTTTATCATGCTAAGAGGAGCAGGAAAAAGCAAAAAATTTCAGAATTGCACCTTGCAATGCGGAGAAATTACTGTTTGTGCATTTACAATATTCATTGATTTTTGCCATTGAAAAACGTCCAGAAATGACTGAAGCTACTGACTGAATGAAAGGAGCTGGCATCTCACTCTCTGAATCTTCTTTATCATGCTAAGAGGAGCAGGAAAAAGCAAAAAATTTCAGAATTGCACCTTGCAATGCGGAGAAATTACTGTTTGTGCATTTACAATATTCATTGATTTTTGCCATTGAAAAACATCCAGAAATGATTGAAGCTACTGACTGAATGAAAGGAGCTGGCATCTCACTCTCTTTGAATCTTCTTTATCATGCTAAGAGGAGCAGGAAAAAGCAAAAAATTTCAGAATTGCACCTTGCAATGCGGAGAAATTACTGTTTGTGCATTTACAATATTCATTGATTTTTGCCATTGAAAAACATCATGTTATTCATATACCAGAAATGATTGAAGCTACTGACTGAATGAAAGGAGCTGGCATCTCATTCTCTTTGAATCTTCTTTATCATGCTAAGAGGAGCAGGAAAAAGCAAAAAATTTCAGAATTGCACCTTGCAATGCGGAGAAATTACTGTTTGTGCATTTACAATATTCATTGATTTTTGCCATTGAAAAACGTCCAGAAATGATTGAAGCTACTGACTGAATGAAAGGAGCTGGCATCTCACTCTCTTTGAATCTTCTTTATCATGCTAAGAGGAGCAGGAAAAAGCAAAAAATTTCAGAATTGCAATTTGCAATGCGGAGAAATTACTGTTTGTGCATTTACAATATTCATTGATTTTTGCCATTGAAAAACGTCCAGAAATGATTGAAGCTACTGACTGAATGAAAGGAGCTGGCATCTCACTCTCTTTGAATCTTCTTTATCATGCTAAGAGGAGCAGGAAAAAGCAAAAAATTTCAGAATTGCACCTTGCAATACGGAGAAATTACTGTTTGTGCATTTACAATATTCATTGATTTTTGCCATTGAAAAACGTCCAGAAATGATTGAAGCTACTGACTGAATGAAAGGAGCTGGCATCTCACTCTCTTTGAATCTTCTTTATCATGCTAAGAGGAGCAGGAAATAGCAAAAAATTTCAGAATTGCACCTTGCAATGCGGAGAAATTACTGTTTGTGCATTTACAATATTCATTGATTTTTGCCATTGAAAAACGTCCAGAAATGACTGAAGCTACTGAATGAATGAAAGGAGCTGGCATCTCACTCTCTTTGAATCTTCTTTATCATGCTAAGAGGAGCAGGAAAAAGCAAAAAATTTCAGAATTGCACCTTGCAATGCGGAGAAATTACTGTTTGTGCATTTACAATATTCATTGATTTTTGCCATTGAAAAACGTCCAGAAATGATTGAAGCTACTGACTGAATGAAAGGAGCTGGCATCTCACTCTCTTTGAATCTTCTTTATCATGCTAAGAGGAGCAGGAAAAAGCAAAAAATTTCAGAATTGCACCTTGCAATGCGGAGAAATTACTGTTTGTGCATTTACAATATTCATTGATTTTTGCCATTGAAAAACATCATGTTATTCATATACCAGAAATGATTGAAGCTACTGACTGAATGAAAGGAGCTGGCATCTCACTCTCTTTGAATCTTCTTTATCATGCTAAGAGGAGCAGGAAAAAGCAAAAAATTTCAGAATTGCACCTTGCAATGCGGAGAAATTACTGTTTGTGCATTTACAATATTCATTGATTTTTGCCATTGAAAAACGTCCAGAAATGATTGAAGCTACTGACTGAATGAAAGGAGCTGGCATCTCACTCTCTTTGAATCTTCTTTATCATGCTAAGAGGAGCAGGAAAAAGCAAAAAATTTCAGAATTGCACCTTGCAATGCGGAGAAATTACTGTTTGTGCATTTACAATATTCATTGATTTTTGCCATTGAAAAACGTCCAGAAATGATTGAAGCTACTGACTGAATGAAAGGAGCTGGCATCTCACTCTCTTTGAATCTTCTTTATCATGCTAGGATTAGCAGGAAAAAGCAAAAAATTTCAGAATTGCACCTTGCAATGTGGAGATATTACTGTTTGTGCATTTACAATATTCATTGAATTTTGCCATTGAAAAACGTCCAGAAATGTTTGAAGCTACTGACTGAATGAAAGGAGCTGGCATCTCACTCTATTTGAATCTTCTTTATCATGCTAGGATTAGCAGGAAAAAGC
>NW_027365542.1:0-106800 GCF_046119375.1 Phyllobates terribilis | reverse complement strand
TAAGAGGAGCAGGAAAAAGCAAAAAATTTCAGACTTGCACCTTGCAATGCGGAGAAATTACTGTTTGTGCATTTACAATATTCATTGATTTTTGCCATTGAAAAACATCATTTTATTCATATACCAGAAATGTTTGAAGCTACTGACTGAATGAAAGGAGCTGGCATCTCACTCTCTTTGAATCTTCTTTATCATGCTAAGAGGAGCAGGAAAAAGCAAAAAATTTCAGAATTGCACCTTGCAATGCGGAGAAATTACTGTTTGTGCATTTACAATATTCATTGATTTTTGCCATTGAAAAACATCATGTTATTCATATACCAGAAATGTTTGAAGCTACTGACTGAATGAAAGGAGCTGGCATCTCACTCTCTTTGAATCTTCTTTATCATGCTAAGAGGAGCAGGAAAAAGCAAAAAATTTCAGAATTGCACCTTGCAATGCGGAGAAATTACTGTTTGTGCATTTACAATATTCATTGATTTTTGCCATTGAAAAACGTCCAGAAATGATTGAAGCTACTGACTGAATGAAAGGAGCTGGCATCTCACTCTCTTTGAATCTTCTTTATCATGCTAAGAGGAGCAGGAAAAATCAAAAAATTTCAGAATTGCACCTTGCAATGCGGAGAAATTACTGTTTGTGCATTTACAATATTCATTGATTTTTGCCATTGAAAAACATGTTATTCATATACCAGAAATGTTTGAAGCTACTGACTGAATGAAAGGAGCTGGCACCTCACTCTCTTTGAATCTTCTTTATCATGCTAAGAGGAGCGGGAAAAAGCAAAAATTTCAGAATTGCACCTTGCAATGCGGAGAAATTACTGTTTGTGCATTTACAATATTCATTGATTTTTGCCATTGAAAAACGTCCAGAAATGATTGAAGGTACTGACTGAATGAAAGGAGCTGGCATCTCACTCTCTTTGAATCTTCTTTATCATGCTAAGAGGAGCAGGAAAAAGCAAAAAATTTCAGAATTGCACCTTGCAATGCGGAGAAATTACTGTTTGTGCATTTACAATATTCATTGATTTTTGCCATTGAAAAACATCCAGAAATGATTGAAGCTACTGACTGAATGAAAGGAGCTGGCATCTCACTCTCTTTGAATGTTCTTTATCATGCTAAGAGGAGCAGGAAAAAGCAAAAAATTTCAGAATTGCACCTTGCAATGCGGAGAAATTACTGTTTGTGCATTTACAATATTCATTGATTTTTGCCATTGAAAAACATCATGTTATTCATATACCAGAAATGTTTGAAGCTACTGACTGAATGAAAGGAGCTGGCATCTCACTCTCTTTGAATCTTCTTTATCATGCTAAGAGGAGCAGGAAAAAGCAAAAAATTTCAGAATTGCACCTTGCAATGTGGAGAAATTACTGTTTGTGCATTTACAATATTCATTGATTTTTACCATTGAAAAACGTCCAGAAATGATTGAAGCTACTGACTGAATGAAAGTAGCTGGCATCTCACTCTCTTTGAATCTTCTTTATCATGCTAAGAGGAGCAGGAAAAAGCAAAAAATTTCAGACTTGCACCTTGCAATGCGGAGAAATTACTGTTTGTGCATTTACAATATTCATTGATTTTTGCCATTGAAAAACATTATGTTATTCATATACCAGAAATGTTTGAAGCTACTGACTGAATGAAAGTAGCTGGCATCTCACTCTCTTTGAATCTTCTTTATCATGCTAAGAGGAGCAGGAAAAACCAAAAAATTTCAGAATTGCACCTTGCAATGCGGAGAAATTACTGTTTGTGCATTTACAATATTCATTGATTTTTGCCATTGAAAAACGTCCAGAAATGATTGAAGCTACTGACTGAATGAAAGGAGCTGGCATCTCACTCTCTTTGAATCTTCTTTATCATGCTAAGAGGAGCAGGAAAAAGCAAAAAATTTCAGAATTGCACCTTGCAATGCGGAGAAATTACTGTTTGTGCATTTACAATATTCATTGATTTTTGCCATTGAAAAACATCATGTTATTCATATACCAGAAATGATTGAAGCTACTGACTGAATGAAAGGAGCTGGCATCTCACTCTCTTTGAATCTTCTTTATCATGCTAAGAGGAGCAGGAAAAAGTAAAAAATTTCAGAATTGCACCTTGCTATGCGGAGAAATTACTGTTTGTGCATTTATAATATTCAATGATTTTTGCCATTGAAAAACGTCCAGAAATGATTGAAGCTACTGACTGAACGAAAGGAGCTGGCATCTCACTCTCTTTGAATCTTCTTTATCATGCTAAGAGGAGCAGGAAAAAGCAAAAAATTTCAGAATTGCACCTTGCAATGCAGAGAAATTACTGTTTGTGCATTTACAATATTCATTGATTTTTGCCATTGAAAAACGTCCAGAAATGATTGAAGCTACTGACTGAATGAAAGGAGCTGGCATCTCACTCTCTTTGAATATTCTTTATCATGCTAAGAGGAGCAGGAAAAAGCAAAAAATTTCAGAATTGCACCTTGCAATGCGGAGAAATTACTGTTTGTGCATTTACAATATTCATTGATTTTTGCCATTGAAAAACATCATGTTATTCATATACCAGAAATGTTTGAAGCTACTGACTGAATGAAAGGAGCTGACATCTCACTCTCTTTGAATCTTCTTTATCATGCTAAGAGGAGCAGGAAAAAGCAAAAAATTTCAGAATTGCACCTTGCAATGCAGAGAAATTACTGTTTGTGCATTTACAATATTCATTGATTTTTGCCATTGAAAAACGTCCAGAAATGATTGAAGCTACTGACTGAATGAAAGGAGCTGGCATCTCACTCTCTTTGAATCTTCTTTATCATGCTAAGAGGAGCAGGAAAAAGCAAAAAATTTCAGAATTGCACCTTGCAATGCGGAGAAATTACTGTTTGTGCATTTACAATATTCATTGATTTTTGCCATTGAAAAACATCATGTTATTCATATACCAGAAATGTTTGAAGCTACTGACTGAATGAAAGGAGCTGGCATCTCACTCTCTTTGAATCTTCTTTATCATGCTAAGAGGAGCAGGAAAAAGCAAAAAATTTCAGAATTGCACCTTGCAATGTGGAGAAATTACTGTTTGTGCATTTACAATATTCATTGATTTTTACCATTGAAAAACGTCCAGAAATGATTGAAGCTACTGACTGAATGAAAGTAGCTGGCATCTCACTCTCTTTGAATCTTCTTTATCATGCTAAGAGGAGCAGGAAAAAGCAAAAAATTTCAGACTTGCACCTTGCAATGCGGAGAAATTACTGTTTGTGCATTTACAATATTCATTGATTTTTGCCATTGAAAAACGTCCAGAAATGATTGAAGGTACTGACTGAATGAAAGGAGCTGGCATCTCACTCTCTTTGAATCTTCTTTATCATGCTAAGAGGAGCAGGAAAAAGTAAAAAATTTCAGAATTGCACCTTGCTATGCGGAGAAATTACTGTTTGTGCATTTATAATATTCAATGATTTTTGCCATTGAAAAACGTCCAGAAATGATTGAAGCTACTGACTGAACGAAAGGAGCTGGCATCTCACTCTCTTTGAATCTTCTTTATCATGCTAAGAGGAGCAGGAAAAAGCAAAAAATTTCAGAATTGCACCTTGCAATGCAGAGAAATTACTGTTTGTGCATTTACAATATTCATTGATTTTTGCCATTGAAAAACGTCCAGAAATGATTGAAGCTACTGACTGAATGAAAGGAGCTGGCATCTCACTCTCTTTGAATATTCTTTATCATGCTAAGAGGAGCAGGAAAAAGCAAAAAATTTCAGAATTGCACCTTGCAATGCGGAGAAATTACTGTTTGTGCATTTACAATATTCATTGATTTTTGCCATTGAAAAACATCATGTTATTCATATACCAGAAATGTTTGAAGCTACTGACTGAATGAAAGGAGCTGACATCTCACTCTCTTTGAATCTTCTTTATCATGCTAAGAGGAGCAGGAAAAAGCAAAAAATTTCAGAATTGCACCTTGCAATGCAGAGAAATTACTGTTTGTGCATTTACAATATTCATTGATTTTTGCCATTGAAAAACGTCCAGAAATGATTGAAGCTACTGACTGAATGAAAGGAGCTGGCATCTCACTCTCTTTGAATCTTCTTTATCATGCTAAGAGGAGCAGGAAAAAGCAAAAAATTTCAGAATTGCACCTTGCAATGCGGAGAAATTACTGTTTGTGCATTTACAATATTCATTGATTTTTGCCATTGAAAAACATCCAGAAATGATTGAAGCTACTGACTGAATGAAAGGAGCTGGCATCTCACTCTCTTTGAATGTTCTTTATCATGCTAAGAGGAGCAGGAAAAAGCAAAAAATTTCAGAATTGCACCTTGCAATGCGGAGAAATTACTGTTTGTGCATTTACAATATTCATTGATTTTTGCCATTGAAAAACATCATGTTATTCATATACCAGAAATGTTTGAAGCTACTGACTGAATGAAAGGAGCTGGCATCTCACTCTCTTTGAATCTTCTTTATCATGCTAAGAGGAGCAGGAAAAAGCAAAAAATTTCAGAATTGCACCTTGCAATGTGGAGAAATTACTGTTTGTGCATTTACAATATTCATTGATTTTTACCATTGAAAAACGTCCAGAAATGATTGAAGCTACTGACTGAATGAAAGTAGCTGGCATCTCACTCTCTTTGAATCTTCTTTATCATGCTAAGAGGAGCAGGAAAAAGCAAAAAATTTCAGACTTGCACCTTGCAATGCGGAGAAATTACTGTTTGTGCATTTACAATATTCATTGATTTTTGCCATTGAAAAACATTATGTTATTCATATACCAGAAATGTTTGAAGCTACTGACTGAATGAAAGTAGCTGGCATCTCACTCTCTTTGAATCTTCTTTATCATGCTAAGAGGAGCAGGAAAAACCAAAAAATTTCAGAATTGCACCTTGCAATGCGGAGAAATTACTGTTTGTGCATTTACAATATTCATTGATTTTTGCCATTGAAAAACGTCCAGAAATGATTGAAGCTACTGACTGAATGAAAGGAGCTGGCATCTCACTCTCTTTGAATCTTCTTTATCATGCTAAGAGGAGCAGGAAAAAGCAAAAAATTTCAGAATTGCACCTTGCAATGCGGAGAAATTACTGTTTGTGCATTTACAATATTCATTGATTTTTGCCATTGAAAAACATCATGTTATTCATATACCAGAAATGATTGAAGCTACTGACTGAATGAAAGGAGCTGGCATCTCACTCTCTTTGAATCTTCTTTATCATGCTAAGAGGAGCAGGAAAAAGTAAAAAATTTCAGAATTGCACCTTGCTATGCGGAGAAATTACTGTTTGTGCATTTATAATATTCAATGATTTTTGCCATTGAAAAACGTCCAGAAATGATTGAAGCTACTGACTGAACGAAAGGAGCTGGCATCTCACTCTCTTTGAATCTTCTTTATCATGCTAAGAGGAGCAGGAAAAAGCAAAAAATTTCAGAATTGCACCTTGCAATGCAGAGAAATTACTGTTTGTGCATTTACAATATTCATTGATTTTTGCCATTGAAAAACGTCCAGAAATGATTGAAGCTACTGACTGAATGAAAGGAGCTGGCATCTCACTCTCTTTGAATCTTCTTTATCATGCTAAGAGGAGCAGGAAAAAGCAAAAAATTTCAGACTTGCACCTTGCAATGCGGAGAAATTACTGTTTGTGCATTTACAATATTCATTGATTTTTGCCATTGAAAAACATTATGTTATTCATATACCAGAAATGTTTGAAGCTACTGACTGAATGAAAGGAGCTGGCATCTCACTCTCTTTGAATCTTCTTTATCATGCTAAGAGGAGCAGGAAAAAGCAAAAAATTTCAGAATTGCACCTTGCAATGCAGAGAAATTACTGTTTGTGCATTTACAATATTCATTGATTTTTGCCATTGAAAAACGTCCAGAAATGATTGAAGCTACTGACTGAATGAAAGGAGCTGGCATCTCACTCTCTTTGAATCTTCTTTATCATGCTAAGAGGAGCAGGAAAAAGCAAAAAATTTCAGAATTGCACCTTGCAATGCGGAGAAATTACTGTTTGTGCATTTACAATATTCATTGATTTTTGCCATTGAAAAACATCATGTTATTCATATACCAGAAATGTTTGAAGCTACTGACTGAATGAAAGGAGCTGGCATCTCACTCTCTTTGAATCTTCTTTATCATGCTAAGAGGAGCAGGAAAAAGCAAAAAATTTCAGACTTGCACCTTGCAATGCGGAGAAATTACTGTTTGTGCATTTACAATATTCATTGATTTTTGCCATTGAAAAACGTCCAGAAATGATTGAAGGTACTGACTGAATGAAAGGAGCTGGCATCTCACTCTCTTTGAATCTTCTTTATCATGCTAAGAG
This sequence comes from Phyllobates terribilis, assembly GCF_046119375.1. Classification (NCBI taxonomy): domain Eukaryota; kingdom Metazoa; phylum Chordata; class Amphibia; order Anura; family Dendrobatidae; genus Phyllobates; species Phyllobates terribilis. The sequence goes on along the minus strand of NW_027365542.1, from coordinate 100,400 downwards.
GAGCAGGAAAAAGTAAAAAATTTCAGAATTGCACCTTGCTATGCGGAGAAATTACTGTTTGTGCATTTATAATATTCAATGATTTTTGCCATTGAAAAACGTCCAGAAATGATTGAAGCTACTGACTGAACGAAAGGAGCTGGCATCTCACTCTCTTTGAATCTTCTTTATCATGCTAAGAGGAGCAGGAAAAAGCAAAAAATTTCAGAATTGCACCTTGCAATGCAGAGAAATTACTGTTTGTGCATTTACAATATTCATTGATTTTTGCCATTGAAAAACGTCCAGAAATGATTGAAGCTACTGACTGAATGAAAGGAGCTGGCATCTCACTCTCTTTGAATATTCTTTATCATGCTAAGAGGAGCAGGAAAAAGCAAAAAATTTCAGAATTGCACCTTGCAATGCGGAGAAATTACTGTTTGTGCATTTACAATATTCATTGATTTTTGCCATTGAAAAACATCATGTTATTCATATACCAGAAATGTTTGAAGCTACTGACTGAATGAAAGGAGCTGACATCTCACTCTCTTTGAATCTTCTTTATCATGCTAAGAGGAGCAGGAAAAAGCAAAAAATTTCAGAATTGCACCTTGCAATGCAGAGAAATTACTGTTTGTGCATTTACAATATTCATTGATTTTTGCCATTGAAAAACGTCCAGAAATGATTGAAGCTACTGACTGAATGAAAGGAGCTGGCATCTCACTCTCTTTGAATCTTCTTTATCATGCTAAGAGGAGCAGGAAAAAGCAAAAAATTTCAGAATTGCACCTTGCAATGCGGAGAAATTACTGTTTGTGCATTTACAATATTCATTGATTTTTGCCATTGAAAAACATCATGTTATTCATATACCAGAAATGTTTGAAGCTACTGACTGAATGAAAGGAGCTGGCATCTCACTCTCTTTGAATCTTCTTTATCATGCTAAGAGGAGCAGGAAAAAGCAAAAAATTTCAGAATTGCACCTTGCAATGTGGAGAAATTACTGTTTGTGCATTTACAATATTCATTGATTTTTACCATTGAAAAACGTCCAGAAATGATTGAAGCTACTGACTGAATGAAAGTAGCTGGCATCTCACTCTCTTTGAATCTTCTTTATCATGCTAAGAGGAGCAGGAAAAAGCAAAAAATTTCAGACTTGCACCTTGCAATGCGGAGAAATTACTGTTTGTGCATTTACAATATTCATTGATTTTTGCCATTGAAAAATGTCCAGAAATGATTGAAGGTACTGACTGAATGAAAGGAGCTGGCATCTCACTCTCTTTGAATCTTCTTTATCATGCTAAGAGGAGCAGGAAAAAGCAAAAAATTTCAGAATTGCACCTTGCAATGCGGAGAAATTACTGTTTGTGCATTTACAATATTCATTGATTTTTGCCACTGAAAAACGTCCAGAAATGATTGAAGCTACTGACTGAATGAAAGGAGCTGGCATCTCACTCTCTTTGAATCTTCTTTAACATGCTAAGAGGAGCAGGAAAAAGCAAAAAATTTCAGAATTGCACCTTGCAATGCGGAGAAATTACAGTTTGTGCATTTACAATATTCATTGATTTTTGCCATTGAAAAACATCCAGAAATGATTGAAGCTACTGACTGAATGAAAGGAGCTGGCATCTCACTCTCTTTGAATCTTCTTTATCATGCTAAGAGGAGCAGGAAAAAGCAAAAAATTTCAGAATTGCACCTTGCAATGCGGAGAAATTACTGTTTGTGCATTTACAATATTCATTGATTTTTGCCATTGAAAAACATCATGTTATTCATATACCAGAAATGTTTGAAGCTACTGACTGAATGAAAGGAGCTGGCATCTCACTCTCTTTGAATCTTCTTTATCATGCTAAGAGGAGCAGGAAAAAGCAAAAAATTTCAGAATTGCACCTTGCAATGTGGAGAAATTACTGTTTGTGCATTTACAATATTCATTGATTTTTACCATTGAAAAACGTCCAGAAATGATTGAAGCTACTGACTGAATGAAAGTAGCTGGCATCTCACTCTCTTTGAATCTTCTTTATCATGCTAAGAGGAGCAGGAAAAAGCAAAAAATTTCAGACTTGCACCTTGCAATGCGGAGAAATTACTGTTTGTGCATTTACAATATTCATTGATTTTTGCCATTGAAAAACATCATTTTATTCATATACCAGAAATGTTTGAAGCTACTGACTGAATGAAAGGAGCTGGCATCTCACTCTCTTTGAATCTTCTTTATCATGCTAAGAGGAGCAGGAAAAAGCAAAAAATTTCAGAATTGCACCTTGCAATGCGGAGAAATTACTGTTTGTGCATTTACAATATTCATTGATTTTTGCCATTGAAAAACATCATGTTATTCATATACCAGAAATGTTTGAAGCTACTGACTGAATGAAAGGAGCTGGCATCTCACTCTCTTTGAATCTTCTTTATCATGCTAAGAGGAGCAGGAAAAAGCAAAAAATTTCAGAATTGCACCTTGCAATGCGGAGAAATTACTGTTTGTGCATTTACAATATTCATTGATTTTTGCCATTGAAAAACGTCCAGAAATGATTGAAGCTACTGACTGAATGAAAGGAGCTGGCATCTCACTCTCTTTGAATCTTCTTTATCATGCTAAGAGGAGCAGGAAAAATCAAAAAATTTCAGAATTGCACCTTGCAATGCGGAGAAATTACTGTTTGTGCATTTACAATATTCATTGATTTTTGCCATTGAAAAACATGTTATTCATATACCAGAAATGTTTGAAGCTACTGACTGAATGAAAGGAGCTGGCACCTCACTCTCTTTGAATCTTCTTTATCATGCTAAGAGGAGCGGGAAAAAGCAAAAAATTTCAGAATTGCACCTTGCAATGCGGAGAAATTACTGTTTGTGCATTTACAATATTCATTGATTTTTGCCATTGAAAAACGTCCAGAAATGATTGAAGGTACTGACTGAATGAAAGGAGCTGGCATCTCACTCTCTTTGAATCTTCTTTATCATGCTAAGAGGAGCAGGAAAAAGCAAAAAATTTCAGAATTGCACCTTGCAATGCGGAGAAATTACTGTTTGTGCATTTACAATATTCATTGATTTTTGCCATTGAAAAACGTCCAGAAATGATTGAAGCTACTGACTGAATGAAAGGAGCTGGCATCTCACTCTCTTTGAATCTTCTTTATCATGCTAAGAGGAGCAGGAAAAAGCAAAAAATTTCAGAATTGCACCTTGCAATGCGGAGAAATTACAGTTTGTGCATTTACAATATTCATTGATTTTTGCCATTGAAAAACATCCAGAAATGATTGAAGCTACTGACTGAATGAAAGGAGCTGGCATCTCACTCTCTTTGAATGTTCTTTATCATGCTAAGAGGAGCAGGAAAAAGCAAAAAATTTCAGAATTGCACCTTGCAATGCGGAGAAATTACTGTTTGTGCATTTACAATATTCATTGATTTTTGCCATTGAAAAACATCATGTTATTCATATACCAGAAATGTTTGAAGCTACTGACTGAATGAAAGGAGCTGGCATCTCACTCTCTTTGAATCTTCTTTATCATGCTAAGAGGAGCAGGAAAAAGCAAAAAATTTCAGAATTGCACCTTGCAATGTGGAGAAATTACTGTTTGTGCATTTACAATATTCATTGATTTTTACCATTGAAAAACGTCCAGAAATGATTGAAGCTACTGACTGAATGAAAGTAGCTGGCATCTCACTCTCTTTGAATCTTCTTTATCATGCTAAGAGGAGCAGGAAAAAGCAAAAAATTTCAGACTTGCACCTTGCAATGCGGAGAAATTACTGTTTGTGCATTTACAATATTCATTGATTTTTGCCATTGAAAAACATTATGTTATTCATATACCAGAAATGTTTGAAGCTACTGACTGAATGAAAGTAGCTGGCATCTCACTCTCTTTGAATCTTCTTTATCATGCTAAGAGGAGCAGGAAAAAGCAAAAAATTTCAGAATTGCACCTTGCAATGCGGAGAAATTACTGTTTGTGCATTTACAATATTCATTGATTTTTGCCATTGAAAAACGTCCAGAAATGATTGAAGCTACTGACTGAATGAAAGGAGCTGGCATCTCACTCTCTTTGAATCTTCTTTATCATGCTAAGAGGAGCAGGAAAAAGCAAAAAATTTCAGAATTGCACCTTGCAATGCGGAGAAATTACTGTTTGTGCATTTACAATATTCATTGATTTTTGCCATTGAAAAACATCATGTTATTCATATACCAGAAATGATTGAAGCTACTGACTGAATGAAAGGAGCTGGCATCTCACTCTCTTTGAATATTCTTTATCATGCTAAGAGGAGCAGGAAAAAGCAAAAAATTTCAGAATTGCACCTTGCAATGCGGAGAAATTACTGTTTGTGCATTTACAATATTCATTGATTTTTGCCATTGAAAAACATCATGTTATTCATATACCAGAAATGTTTGAAGCTACTGACTGAATGAAAGGAGCTGGCATCTCACTCTCTTTGAATCTTCTTTATCATGCTAAGAGGAGCAGGAAAAAGCAAAAAATTTCAGAATTGCACCTTGCAATGCGGAGAAATTACTGTTTGTGCATTTACAATATTCATTGATTTTTGCCATTGAAAAACATCATGTTATTCATATACCAGAAATGTTTGAAGCTACTGACTGAATGAAAGGAGCTGGCATCTCACTCTCTTTGAATCTTCTTTATCATGCTAAGAGGAGCAGGAAAAAGCAAAAAATTTCAGAATTGCACCTTGCAATGTGGAGAAATTACTGTGCATTTACAATATTCATTGATTTTTACCATTGAAAAACGTCCAGAAATGATTGAAGCTACTGACTGAATGAAAGTAGCTGGCATCTCACTCTCTTTGAATCTTCTTTATCATGCTAAGAGGTGCAGGAAAAAGCAAAAAATTTCAGACTTGCACCTTGCAATGCGGAGAAATTACTGTTTGTGCATTTACAATATTCATTGATTTTTGACATTGAAAAACATCATGTTATTCATATACCAGAAATGTTTGAAGCTACTGACTGAATGAAAGGAGCTGGCATCTCACTCTCTTTGAATCTTCTTTATCATGCTAAGCGGAGCAGGAAAAAGCAAAAAATTTCAGAATTGCACCTTGCAATGCGGAGAAATTACTGTTTGTGCATTTACAATATTCATTGATTTTTGCCATTGAAAAACATGTTATTCATATACCAGAAATGTTTGAAGCTACTGACTGAATGAAAGGAGCTGGCACCTCATTCTCTTTGAATCTTCTTTATCATGCTAAGCGGAGCGGGAAAAAGCAAAAAAATTCAGAATTGCACCTTGCAATGCGGAGAAATTACTGTTTGTGCATTTACAATATTCATTGATTTTTGCCATTGAAAAACGTCCAGAAATGATTGAAGCTACTGACTGAATGAAAGGAGCTGGCATCTCACTCTCTTTGAATCTTCTTTATCATGCTAAGAGGAGCAGGAAAAAGTAAAAAATTTCAGAATTGCACCTTGCAATGCGGAGAAATTACAGTTTGTGCATTTACAATATTCATTGATTTTTGCCATTGAAAAACATCCAGAAATGATTGAAGCTACTGACTGAATGAAAGGAGCTGGCATCTCACTCTCTTTGAATCTTCTTTATCATGCTAAGAGGAGCAGGAAAAAGCAAAAAATTTCAGAATTGCACCTTGCAATGCGGAGAAATTACTGTTTGTGCATTTACAATATTCATTGATTTTTGCCATTGAAAAACATCATGTTATTCATATACCAGAAATGTTTGAAGCTACTGACTGAATGAAAGGAGCTGGCATCTCACTCTCTTTGAATCTTCATTATCATGCTAAGAGGAGCAGGAAAAAGCAAAAAATTTCAGAATTGCACCTTGCAATGTGGAGAAATTACTGTTTGTGCATTTACAATATTCATTGATTTTTAACATTGAAAAACGTCCAGAAATGATTGAATCTACTGACTGAATGAAAGTAGCTGGCTTCTCACTCTCTTTGAATCTTCTTTATCATGCTAAGAGGAGCAGGAAAAAGCAAAAAATTTCAGACTTGCACCTTGCAATGCGGAGAAATTACTGTTTGTGCATTTACAATATTCATTGATTTTTGCCATTGAAAAACATCATGTTATTCATATACCAGAAATGTTTGAAGCTACTGACTGAATGAAAGGAGCTGGCATCTCACTCTCTTTGAATCTTCTTTATCATGCTAAGAGGAGCAGGAAAAAGCAAAAAATTTCAGAATTGCACCTTGCAATGCGGAGAATTTACTGTTTGTGCATTTACAATATTCATTGATTTTTGCCATTGAAAACATCATGTTATTCATATACCAGAAATGTTTGAAGCTACTGACTGAATGAAAGGAGCTGGCATCTCACTCTCTTTGAATCTTCTTTATCATGCTAAGAGGAGCAGGAAAAAGCAAAAAATTGCAGAATTGCACCTTGCAATGTGGAGAAATTACTGTTTGTGCATTTACAATATTCATTGATTTTTACCATTGAAAAACGTCCAGAAATGATTGAAGCTACTGACTGAATGAAAGTAGCTGGCATCTCACTCTCTTTGAATCTTCTTTATCATGCTAAGAGGAGCAGGAAAAAGCAAAAAATTTCAGACTTGCACCTTGCAATGCGGAGAAATTACTGTTTGTGCATTTACAATATTCATTGATTTTTGCCATTGAAAAACATCATGTTATTCATATACCAGAAATGTTTGAAGCTACTGACTGAATGAAAGGAGCTGGCATCTCACTCTCTTTGAATCTTCTTTATCATGCTAAGAGGAGCAGGAAAAAGCAAAAAATTTCAGAATTGCACCTTGCAATGCGGAGAAATTACTGTTTGTGCATTTACAATATTCATTGATTTTTGCCATTGAAAAACGTCCAGAAATGATTGAAGCTACTGACTGAATGAAAGGAGCTGGCATCTCACTCTCTTTGAATCTTCTTTATCATGCTAAGAGGAGCAGGAAAAAGCAAAAAATTTCAGAATTGCACCTTGCAATGCGGAGAAATTACTGTTTGTGCATTTACAATATTCATTGATTTTTGCCATTGAAAAACGTCCAGAAATGATTGAAGCTACTGACTGAATGAAAGGAGCTGGCATCTCACTCTCTTTGAATCTTCTTTATCATGCTAAGAGGAGCAGGAAAAAGCAAAAAATTTCACAATTGCACCTTGCAATGCGGAGAAATTACTGTTTGTGCATTTACAATATTCATTGATTTTTGCCATTGAAAAACATGTTATTCATATACCAGAAATGTTTGAAGCTACTGACTGAATGAAAGGAGCTGGCACCTCACTCTCTTTGAATCTTCTTTATCATGCTAAGAGGAGCAGGAAAAAGTAAAAAATTTCAGAATTGCACCTTGCAATGCGGAGAAATTACTGTTTGTGCATTTACAATATTCATTGATTTTTGCCATTGAAAAACATCATGTTATTCATATACCAGAAATGATTGAAGCTACTGACTGAATGAAAGTAGCTGGCATCTCACTCTCTTTGAATCGTCTTTATCATGCTAAGAGGAGCAGGAAAAAGCAAAAAATTTCAGAATTGCACCTTGCAATGCGGAGAAATTACTGTTTGTGCATTTACAATATTCATTGATTTTTGCAATTGAAAAACGTCCAGAAATGATTGAAGCTACTGACTGAATGAAAGGAGCTGGCAACTCACTCTCTTTGAATCATGTTTATCATGCTAAGAGGAGCAGGAAAAAGCAAAAAATTTCAGAATTGCACCTTGCAATGCGGAGAAATTACTGTTTGTGCATTTACAATATTCATTGATTTTTGCCATTGAAAAACGTCCAGAAATGATTGAAGCTACTGACTGAATGAAAGGAGCTGGCATCTCACTCTCTTTGAATCTTCTTTATCATGCTAAGAGGAGCAGGAAAAAGCAAGAAATTTCAGAATTGCACCTTGCAATGCGGAGAAATTACTGTTTGTGCATTTACAATATTCATTGATTTTTGCCATTGAAAAACATCATGTTATTCATATACCAGAAATGATTGAAGCTACTGACTGAATGAAAGGAGCTGGCATCTCACTCTCTTTGAATCTTCTTTATCATGCTAAGAGGAGCAGGAAAAAGCAAAAAATTTCAGAATTGCACCTTGCAATGCGGAGAAATTACTGTTTGTGCATTTACAATATTCATTGATTTTTGCCATTGAAAAACGTCCAGAAATGATTGAAGCTACTGACTGAATGAAAGGAGCTGGCATCTCACTCTCTTTGAATCTTCTTTATCATGCTAAGAGGAGCAGGAAAAAGCAAAAAATTTCAGAATTGCACCTTGCAATGCGGAGAAATTACTGTTTGTGCATTTACAATATTCATTGATTTTTGCCATTGAAAAACGTCCAGAAATGATTGAAGCTACTGACTGAATGAAAGGAGCTGGCATCTCACTCTCTTTGAATCTTGTTTATCATGCTAAGAGGAGCAGGAAAAAGCAAAAAATTTCAGAATTGCACCTTGCAATGCGGAGAAATTACTGTTTGTGCATTTACAATATTCATTGATTTTTGCCATTGAAAAACGTCCAGAAATGATTGAAGCTACTGACTGAATGAAAGGAGCTGGCATCTCACTCTCTTTGAATCTTCTTTATCATGCTAAGAGGAGCAGGAAAAAGCAAAAAATTTCAGAATTGCACCTTGCAATGCGGAGAAATTACTGTTTGTGCATTTACAATATTCATTGATTTTTGCCATTGAAAAACATCATGTTATTCATATACCAGAAATGATTGAAGCTACTGACTGAATGAAAGGAGCTGGCATCTCACTCTCTTTGAATCTTCTTTATCATGCTAAGAGGAGCAGGAAAAAGTAAAAAATTTCAGAATTGCACCTTGCAATGCGGAGAAATTACTGTTTGTGCATTTATAATATTCAATGATTTTTGCCATTGAAAAACGTCCAGAAATGATTGAAGCTACTGACTGAACGAAAGGAGCTGGCATCTCACTCTCTTTGAATCTTCTTTATCATGCTAAGAGGAGCAGGAAAAAGCAAAAAATTTCAGAATTGCACCTTGCAATGCGGAGAAATTACTGTTTGTGCATTTACAATATTCATTGATTTTTGCCATTGAAAAACATCATGTTATTCATATACCAGAAATGTTTGAAGCTAATGACTGAATGAAAGGAGCTGACATCTCACTCTCTTTGAATCTTCTTTATCATGCTAAGAGGAGCAGGAAAAAGCAAAAAATTTCAGAATTGCACCTTGCAAAGCGGAGAAATTACTGTTTGTGCATTTAGAATATTCATTGATTTTTGCCATTGAAAAACGTCCAGAAATGATTGAAGCTACTGACTGAATGAAAGGAGCTGGCATCTCACTCTCTTTGAATCTTCTTTATCATGCTAAGAGGAGCAGGAAAAAGCAAAAAATTTCAGAATTGCACCTTGCAATGCGGAGAAATTACTGTTTGTGCATTTACAATATTCATTGATTTTTGCCATTGAAAAACATCATGTTATTCATATACCAGAAATGTTTGAAGCTACTGACTGAATGAAAGGAGCTGGCATCTCACTCTCTTTGAATCTTCTTTATCATGCTAAGAGGAGCAGGAAAAAGCAAAAAATTTCAGAATTGCACCTTGCAATGCGGAGAAATTACTGTTTGTGCATTTACAATATTCATTGATTTTTGCCATTGAAAAACATCATGTTATTCATATATCAGAAATGTTTGAAGCTACTGACTGAATGAAAGGAGCTGGCATGTCACTCTCTTTGAATCTTCTTTATCATGCTAAGAGGAGCAGGAAAAAGCAAAAAATTTCAGAATTGCACCTTGCAATGTGGAGAAATTACTGTTTGTGCATTTACAATATTCATTGATTTTTACCATTGAAAAACGTCCAGAAATGATTGAAGCTACTGACTGAATGAAAGTAGCTGGCATCTCACTCTCTTTGAATCTTCTTTATCATGCTAAGAGGAGCAGGAAAAAGCAAAAAATTTCAGACTTGCACCTTGCAATGCGGAGAAATTACTGTTTGTGCATTTACAATATTCATTGATTTTTGCCATTGAAAAACATCATGTTATTCATATACCAGAAATGTTTGAAGCTACTGACTGAATGAAAGGAGCTGGCATCTCACTCTCTTTGAATCTTCTTTATCATGCTAAGAGGAGCAGGAAAAAGCAAAAAATTTCAGAATTGCACCTTGCAATGCGGAGAAATTACTGTTTGTGCATTTACAATATTCATTGATTTTTGCCATTGAAAAACGTCCAGAAATGATTGAAGCTACTGACTGAATGAAAGGAGCTGGCATCTCACTCTCTTTGAATCTTCTTTATCATGCTAAGAGGAGCAGGAAAAAGCAAAAAATTTCAGAATTGCACCTTGCAATGCGGAGAAATTACTGTTTGTGCATTTACAATATTCATTGATTTTTGCCATTGAAAAACGTCCAGAAATGATTGAAGCTACTGACTGAATGAAAGGAGCTGGCATCTCACTCTCTTTGAATCTTCTTTATCATGCTAAGAGGAGCAGGAAAAAGCAAAAAATTTCAGAATTGCACCTTGCAATGCGGAGAAATTACTGTTTGTGCATTTACAATATTCATTGATTTTTGCCATTGAAAAACATGTTATTCATATACCTGAAATGTTTGAAGCTACTGACTGAATGAAAGGAGCTGGCACCTCACTCTCTTTGAATCTTCTTTATCATGCTAAGAGGAGCGGGAAAAAGCAAAAAATTTCAGAATTGCACCTTGCAATGCGGAGAAATTACTGTTTGTGCATTTACAATATTCATTGATTTTTGCCATTGAAAAACGTCCAGAAATGATTGAAGGTACTGACTGAATGAAAGGAGCTGGCATCTCACTCTCTTTGAATCTTCTTTATCATGCTAAGAGGAGCAGGAAAAAGCAAAAAATTTCAGAATTGCACCTTGCAATGCGGAGAAATTACTGTTTGTGCATTTACAATATTCATTGATTTTTGCCATTGAAAAACGTCCAGAAATGATTGAAGCTACTGACTGAATGAAAGGAGCTGGCATCTCACTCTCTTTGAATCTTCTTTATCATGCTAAGAGGAGCAGGAAAAAGCAAAAAATTTCAGAATTGCACCTTGCAATGCGGAGAAATTACAGTTTGTGCATTTACAATATTCATTGATTTTTGCCATTGAAAAACATCCAGAAATGATTGAAGCTACTGACTGAATGAAAGGAGCTGGCATCTCACTCTCTTTGAATCTTCTTTATCATGCTAAGAGGAGCAGGAAAAAGCAAAAAATTTCAGAATAGCACCTTGCAATGCGGAGAAATTACTGTTTGTGCATTTACAATATTCATTGATTTTTGCCATTGAAAAACATCATGTTATTCATATACCAGAAATGTTTGAAGCTACTGACTGAATGAAAGGAGCTGGCATCTCACTCTCTTTGAATCTTCTTTATCATGCTAAGAGGAGCAGGAAAAAGCAAAAAATTTCAGAATTGCACCTTGCAATGTGGAGAAATTACTGTTTGTGCATTTACAATATTCATTGATTTTTACCATTGAAAAACGTCCAGAAATGATTGAAGCTACTGACTGAATGAAAGTAGCTGGCATCTCACTCTCTTTGAATCTTCTTTATCATGCTAAGAGGAGCAGGAAAAAGCAAAAAATTTCAGACTTGCACCTTGCAATGCGGAGAAATTACTGTTTGTGCATTTACAATATTCATTGATTTTTGCCATTGAAAAACATCATGTTATTCATATACCAGAAATGTTTGAAGCTACTGACTGAATGAAAGGAGCTGGCATCTCACTCTCTTTGAATCTTCTTTATCATGCTAAGAGGAGCAGGAAAAAGCAAAAAATTTCAGAATTGCACCTTGCAATGCGGAGAAATTACTGTTTGTGCATTTACAATATTCATTGATTTTTGCCATTGAAAAACATCATGTTATTCATATACCAGAAATGTTTGAAGCTACTGACTGAATGAAAGGAGCTGGCATCTCACTCTCTATGAATCTTCTTTATCATGCTAAGAGGAGCAGGAAAAAGCAAAAAATTTCAGAATTGCACCTTGCAATGTGGAGAAATTACTGTTTGTGCATTTACAATATTCATTGATTTTTACCATTGAAAAACGTCCAGAAATGATTGAAGCTACTGACTGAATGAAAGTAGCTGGCATCTCACTCTCTTTGAATCTTCTTTATCATGCTAAGAGGAGCAGGAAAAAGCAAAAAATTTCAGACTTGCACCTTGCAATGCGGAGAAATTACTGTTTGTGCATTTACAATATTCATTGATTTTTGCCATTGAAAAACATCATGTTATTCATATACCAGAAATGTTTGAAGCTACTGACTGAATGAAAGGAGCTGGCATCTCACTCTCTTTGAATCTTCTTTATCATGCTAAGAGGAGCAGGAAAAAGCAAAAAATTTCAGAATTGCACCTTGCAATGCGGAGAAATTACTGTTTGTGCATTTACAATATTCATTGATTTTTGCCATTGAAAAACATCATGTTATTCATATACCAGAAATGATTGAAGCTACTGACTGAATGAAAGGAGCTGGCATCTCACTCTCTTTGAATCTTCTTTATCATGCTAAGAGGAGCAGGAAAAAGTAAAAAATTTCAGAATTGCACCTTGCAATGCGGAGAAATTACTGTTTGTGCATTTATAATATTCAATGATTTTTGCCATTGAAAAACGTCCAGAAATGATTGAAGCTACTGACTGAACGAAAGGAGCTGGCATCTCACTCTCTTTGAATCTTCTTTATCATGCTAAGAGGAGCAGGAAAAAGCAAAAAATTTCAGAATTGCACCTTGCAATGCGGAGAAATTACTGTTTGTGCATTTACAATATTCATTGATTTTTGTCATTGAAAAACATCCAGAAATGATTGAAGCTACTGACTGAATGAAAGGAGCTGGCATCTCACTCTCTTTGAATCTTCTTTATCATGCTAAGAGGAGCAGGAAAAAGCAAAAAATTTCAGAATTGCACCTTGCAATGCGGAAAAATTACTGTTTGTGCATTTACAATATTCATTGATTTTTGCCATTGAAAAACATCATGTTATTCATATACCAGAAATGTTTGAAGCTACTGACTGAATGAAAGGAGCTGACATCTCACTCTCTTTGAATCTTCTTTATCATGCTAAGAGGAGCAGGAAAAAGCAAAAAATTTCAGAATTGCACCTTGCAATGCGGAGAAATTACTGTTTGTGCATTTACAATATTCATTGATTTTTGCCATTGAAAAACGTCCAGAAATGATTGAAGCTACTGACTGAATGAAAGGAGCTGGCATCTCACTCTCTTTGAATCTTCTTTATCATGCTAAGAGGAGCAGGAAAAAGCAAAAAATTTCAGAATTGCACCTTGCAATGCGGAGAAATTACTGTTTGTGCATTTACAATATTCATTGATTTTTGCCATTGAAAAACATGTTATTCATATACCAGAAATGTTTGAAGCTACTGACTGAATGAAAGGAGCTGGCACCTCACTCTCTTTGAATCTTCTTTATCATGCTAAGAGGAGCGGGAAAAAGCAAAAAATTTCAGAATTGCACCTTGCAATGCGGAGAAATTACTGTTTGTGCATTTATAATATTCAATGATTTTTGCCATTGAAAAACGTCCAGAAATGATTGAAGCTACTGACTGAACGAAAGGAGCTGGCATCTCACTCTCTTTGAATCTTCTTTATCATGCTAAGAGGAGCAGGAAAAAGCAAAAAATTTCAGAATTGCACCTTGCAATGCGGAGAAATTACTGTTTGTGCATTTACAATATTCATTGATTTTTGCCATTGAAAAACATCCAGAAATGATTGAAGCTACTGACTGAATGAAAGGAGCTGGCATCTCACTCTCTTTGAATCTTCTTTATCATGCTAAGAGGAGCAGGAAAAAGCAAAAAATTTCAGAATTGCACCTTGCAATGCGGAGAAATTACTGTTTGTGCATTTACAATATTCATTGATTTTTGCCATTGAAAAACATCATGTTATTCATATACCAGAAATGTTTGAAGCTACTGACTGAATGAAAGGAGCTGACATCTCACTCTCTTTGAATCTTCTTTATCATGCTAAGAGGAGCAGGAAAAAGCAAAAAATTTCAGAATTGCACCTTGCAATGCGGAGAAATTACTGTTTGTGCATTTACAATATTCATTGATTTTTGCCATTGAAAAACGTCCAGAAATGATTGAAGCTACTGACTGAATGAAAGGAGCTGGCATCTCACTCTCTTTGAATCTTCTTTATCATGCTAAGAGGAGCAGGAAAAGCAAAAAATTTCAGAATTGCACCTTGCAATGCGGAGAAATTACAGTTTGTGCATTTACAATATTCATTGATTTTTGCCATTGAAAAACATCCAGAAATGATTGAAGCTACTGACTGAATGAAAGGAGCTGGCATCTCACTCTCTTTGAATCTTCTTTATCATGCTAAGAGGAGCAGGAAAAAGCAAAAAATTTCAGAATTGCACCTTGCAATGCGGAGAAATTACTGTTTGTGCATTTACAATATTCATTGATTTTTGCCATTGAAAAACATCATGTTATTCATATACCAGAAATGTTTGAAGCTACTGACTGAATGAAAGGAGCTGGCATCTCACTCTCTTTGAATCTTCTTTATCATGCTAAGAGGAGCAGGAAAAAGCAAAAAATTTCAGAATTGCACCTTGCAATGTGGAGAAATTACTGTTTGTGCATTTACAATATTCATTGATTTTTACCATTGAAAAACGTCCAGAAATGATTGAAGCTACTGACTGAATGAAAGTAGCTGGCATCTCACTCTCTTTGAATCTTCTTTATCATGCTAAGAGGAGCAGGAAAAAGCAAAAAATTTCAGACTTGCACCTTGCAATGCGGAGAAATTACTGTTTGTGCATTTACAATATTCATTGATTTTTGCCATTGAAAAACATCATGTTATTCATATACCAGAAATGTTTGAAGCTACTGACTGAATGAAAGGAGCTGGCATCTCACTCTCTTTGAATCTTCTTTATCATGCTAAGAGGAGCAGGAAAAAGTATAAAATTTCAGAATTGCACCTTGCAATGCGGAGAAATTACTGTTTGTGCATTTATAATATTCAATGATTTTTGCCATTGAAAAACGTCCAGAAATGATTGAAGCTACTGACTGAACGAAAGGAGCTGGCATCTCACTCTCTTTGAATCTTCTTTATCATGCTAAGAGGAGCAGGAAAAAGCAAAAAATTTCAGAATTGCACCTTGCAATGCGGAGAAATTACTGTTTGTGCATTTACAATATTCATTGATTTTTGCCATTGAAAAACATCCAGAAATGATTGAAGCTACTGACTGAATGAAAGGAGCTGGCATCTCACTCTCTTTGAATCTTCTTTATCATGCTAAGAGGAGCAGGAAAAAGCAAAAAATTTCAGAATTGCACCTTGCAATGCGGAGAAATTACTGTTTGTGCATTTACAATATTCATTGATTTTTGCCATTGAAAAACATCATGTTATTCATATACCAGAAATGTTTGAAGCTACTGACTGAATGAAAGGAGCTGGCATCTCACTCTCTTTGAATCTTCTTTATCATGCTAAGAGGAGCAGGAAAAGGCAAAAAATTTCAGAATTGCACCTTGCAATGCGGAGAAATTACTGTTTGTGCATTTACAATATTCATTGATTTTTGCCATTGAAAAACGTCCAGAAATGATTGAAGCTACTGACTGAATGAAAGGAGCTGGCATCTCACTCTCTTTGAATCTTCTTTATCATGCTAAGAGGAGCAGGAAAAAGCAAAAAATTTCAGAATTGCACCTTGCAATGCGGAGAAATTACTGTTTGTGCATTTACAATATTCATTGATTTTTGCCATTGAAAAACATGTTATTCATATACCAGAAATGTTTGAAGCTACTGACTGAATGAAAGGAGCTGGCACCTCACTCTCTTTGAATCTTCTTTATCATGCTAAGAGGAGCGGGAAAAAGCAAAAAATTTCAGAATTGCACCTTGCAATGCGGAGAAATTACTGTTTGTGCATTTATAATATTCAATGATTTTTGCCATTGAAAAACGTCCAGAAATGATTGAAGCTACTGACTGAACGAAAGGAGCTGGCATCTCACTCTCTTTGAATCTTCTTTATCATGCTAAGAGGAGCAGGAAAAAGCAAAAAATTTCAGAATTGCACCTTGCAATGCGGAGAAATTACTGTTTGTGCATTTACAATATTCATTGATTTTTGCCATTGAAAAACATCCAGAAATGATTGAAGCTACTGACTGAATGAAAGGAGCTGGCATCTCACTCTCTTTGAATCTTCTTTATCATGCTAAAAGGAGCAGGAAAAAGCAAAAAATTTCAGAATTGCACCTTGCAATGCGGAGAAATTACTGTTTGTGCATTTACAATATTCATTGATTTTTGCCATTGAAAAACATCATGTTATTCATATACCAGAAATGTTTGAAGCTACTGACTGAATGAAAGGAGCTGACATCTCACTCTCTTTGAATCTTCTTTATCATGCTAAGAGGAGCAGGAAAAAGCAAAAAATTTCAGAATTGCACCTTGCAATGCGGAGAAATTACTGTTTGTGCATTTACAATATTCATTGATTTTTGCCATTGAAAAACGTCCAGAAATGATTGAAGCTACTGACTGAATGAAAGGAGCTGGCATCTCACTCTCTTTGAATCTTCTTTATCATGCTAAGAGGAGCAGGAAAAAGCAAAAAATTTCAGAATTGCACCTTGCAATGCGGAGAAATTACTGTTTGTGCATTTACAATAATCATTGATTTTTGCCATTGAAAAACATGTTATTCATATACCAGAAATGTTTGAAGCTACTGACTGAATGAAAGGAGCTGGCACCTCACTCTCTTTGAATCTTCTTTATCATGCTAAGAGGAGCAGGAAAAAGCAAAAAATTTCAGAATTGCACCTTGCAATGCGGAGAAATTACTGTTTGTGCATTTACAATATTCATTGGTTTTTGCCATTGAAAAACGTCCAGAAATGATTGAAGCTACTGACTGAATGAAAGGAGCTGGCATCTCACTCTCTTTGAATCTTCTTTATCATGCTAAGAGGAGCAGGAAAAAGCAAAAAATTTCAGAATTGCACCTTGCAATGTGGAGAAATTACTGTTTGTGCATTTACAATATTCATTGATTTTTACCATTGAAAAACGTCCAGAAATGATTGAAGCTACTGACTGAATGAAAGTAGCTGGCATCTCACTCTCTTTGAATCTTCTTTATCATGCTAAGAGGAGCAGGAAAAAGCAAAAAATTTCAGACTTGCACCTTGCAATGCGGAGAAATTACTGTTTGTGCATTTACAATATTCATTGATTTTTGCCATTGAAAAACATCGTTATTCATATACCAGAAATGTTTGAAGCTACTGACTGAATGAAAGGAGCTGGCATCTCACTCTCTTTGAATCTTCTTTATCATGCTAAGAGGAGCAGGAAAAAGCAAAAAATTTCAGAATTGCACCTTGCAATGCGGAGAAATTACTGTTTGTGCATTTACAATATTCATTGATTTTTGCCATTGAAAAACATCATGTTATTCATATACCAGAAATGTTTGAAGCTACTGACTGAATGAAAGGAGCTGGCATCTCACTCTCTTTGAATCTTCTTTATCATGCTAAGAGGAGCAGGAAAAAGCAAAAAATTTCAGAATTGCACCTTGCAATGTGGAGAAATTACTGTTTGTGCATTTACAATATTCATTGATTTTTACCATTGAAAAACGTCCAGAAATGATTGAAGCTACTGACTGAATGAAAGTAGCTGGCATCTCACTCTCTTTGAATCTTCTTTATCATGCTAAGAGGAGCAGGAAAAAGCAAAAAATTTCAGACTTGCACCTTGCAATGCGGAGAAATTACTGTTTGTGCATTTACAATATTCATTGATTTTTGCCATTGAAAAACATCATGTTATTCATATACCAGAAATGTTTGAAGCTACTGACTGAATGAAAGGAGCTGGCATCTCACTCTCTTTGAATCTTCTTTATCATGCTAAGAGGAGCAGGAAAAAGCAAAAAATTTCAGAATTGCACCTTGCAATGCGGAGAAATTACTGTTTGTGCATTTACAATATTCATTGATTTTTGCCATTGAAAAACATCATGTTATTCATATACCAGAAATGATTGAAGCTACTGACTGAATGAAAGGAGCTGGCATCTCACTCTCTTTGAATCTTCTTTATCATGCTAAGAGGAGCAGGAAAAAGTAAAAAATTTCAGAATTGCACCTTGCAATGCGGAGAAATTACTGTTTGTGCATTTATAATATTCAATGATTTTTGCCATTGAAAAACGTCCAGAAATGATTGAAGCTACTGACTGAACGAAAGGAGCTGGCATCTCACTCTCTTTGAATCTTCTTTATCATGCTAAGAGGAGCAGGAAAAAGCAAAAAATTTCAGAATTGCACCTTGCAATGCGGAGAAATTACTGTTTGTGCATTTACAATATTCATTGATTTTTGCCATTGAAAAACATCCAGAAATGATTGAAGCTACTGACTGAATGAAAGGAGCTGGCATCTCACTCTCTTTGAATCTTCTTTATCATGCTAAGAGGAGCAGGAAAAAGCAAAAAATTTCAGAATTGCACCTTGCAATGCGGAAAAATTACTGTTTGTGCATTTACAATATTCATTGATTTTTGCCATTGAAAAACATCATGTTATTCATATACCAGAAATGTTTGAAGCTACTGACTGAATGAAAGGAGCTGACATCTCACTCTCTTTGAATCTTCTTTATCATGCTAAGAGGAGCAGGAAAAAGCAAAAAATTTCAGAATTGCACCTTGCAATGCGGAGAAATTACTGTTTGTGCATTTACAATATTCATTGATTTTTGCCATTGAAAAACGTCCAGAAATGATTGAAGCTACTGACTGAATGAAAGGAGCTGGCATCTCACTCTCTTTGAATCTTCTTTATCATGCTAAGAGGAGCAGGAAAAAGCAAAAAATTTCAGAATTGCACCTTGCAATGCGGAGAAATTACTGTTTGTGCATTTACAATATTCATTGATTTTTGCCATTGAAAAACATGTTATTCATATACCAGAAATGTTTGAAGCTACTGACTGAATGAAAGGAGCTGGCACCTCACTCTCTTTGAATCTTCTTTATCATGCTAAGAGGAGCGGGAAAAAGCAAAAAATTTCAGAATTGCACCTTGCAATGCGGAGAAATTACTGTTTGTGCATTTATAATATTCAATGATTTTTGCCATTGAAAAACGTCCAGAAATGATTGAAGCTACTGACTGAACGAAAGGAGCTGGCATCTCACTCTCTTTGAATCTTCTTTATCATGCTAAGAGGAGCAGGAAAAAGCAAAAAATTTCAGAATTGCACCTTGCAATGCGGAGAAATTACTGTTTGTGCATTTACAATATTCATTGATTTTTGCCATTGAAAAACATCCAGAAATGATTGAAGCTACTGACTGAATGAAAGGAGCTGGCATCTCACTCTCTTTGAATCTTCTTTATCATGCTAAGAGGAGCAGGAAAAAGCAAAAAATTTCAGAATTGCACCTTGCAATGCGGAGAAATTACTGTTTGTGCATTTACAATATTCATTGATTTTTGCCATTGAAAAACATCATGTTATTCATATACCAGAAATGTTTGAAGCTACTGACTGAATGAAAGGAGCTGACATCTCACTCTCTTTGAATCTTCTTTATCATGCTAAGAGGAGCAGGAAAAAGCAAAAAATTTCAGAATTGCACCTTGCAATGCGGAGAAATTACTGTTTGTGCATTTACAATATTCATTGATTTTTGCCATTGAAAAACGTCCAGAAATGATTGAAGCTACTGACTGAATGAAAGGAGCTGGCATCTCACTCTCTTTGAATCTTCTTTATCATGCTAAGAGGAGCAGGAAAAGCAAAAAATTTCAGAATTGCACCTTGCAATGCGGAGAAATTACAGTTTGTGCATTTACAATATTCATTGATTTTTGCCATTGAAAAACATCCAGAAATGATTGAAGCTACTGACTGAATGAAAGGAGCTGGCATCTCACTCTCTTTGAATCTTCTTTATCATGCTAAGAGGAGCAGGAAAAAGCAAAAAATTTCAGAATTGCACCTTGCAATGCGGAGAAATTACTGTTTGTGCATTTACAATATTCATTGATTTTTGCCATTGAAAAACATCATGTTATTCATATACCAGAAATGTTTGAAGCTACTGACTGAATGAAAGGAGCTGGCATCTCACTCTCTTTGAATCTTCTTTATCATGCTAAGAGGAGCAGGAAAAAGCAAAAAATTTCAGAATTGCACCTTGCAATGTGGAGAAATTACTGTTTGTGCATTTACAATATTCATTGATTTTTACCATTGAAAAACGTCCAGAAATGATTGAAGCTACTGACTGAATGAAAGTAGCTGGCATCTCACTCTCTTTGAATCTTCTTTATCATGCTAAGAGGAGCAGGAAAAAGCAAAAAATTTCAGACTTGCACCTTGCAATGCGGAGAAATTACTGTTTGTGCATTTACAATATTCATTGATTTTTGCCATTGAAAAACATCATGTTATTCATATACCAGAAATGTTTGAAGCTACTGACTGAATGAAAGGAGCTGGCATCTCACTCTCTTTGAATCTTCTTTATCATGCTAAGAGGAGCAGGAAAAAGTATAAAATTTCAGAATTGCACCTTGCAATGCGGAGAAATTACTGTTTGTGCATTTATAATATTCAATGATTTTTGCCATTGAAAAACGTCCAGAAATGATTGAAGCTACTGACTGAACGAAAGGAGCTGGCATCTCACTCTCTTTGAATCTTCTTTATCATGCTAAGAGGAGCAGGAAAAAGCAAAAAATTTCAGAATTGCACCTTGCAATGCGGAGAAATTACTGTTTGTGCATTTACAATATTCATTGATTTTTGCCATTGAAAAACATCCAGAAATGATTGAAGCTACTGACTGAATGAAAGGAGCTGGCATCTCACTCTCTTTGAATCTTCTTTATCATGCTAAGAGGAGCAGGAAAAAGCAAAAAATTTCAGAATTGCACCTTGCAATGCGGAGAAATTACTGTTTGTGCATTTACAATATTCATTGATTTTTGCCATTGAAAAACATCATGTTATTCATATACCAGAAATGTTTGAAGCTACTGACTGAATGAAAGGAGCTGGCATCTCACTCTCTTTGAATCTTCTTTATCATGCTAAGAGGAGCAGGAAAAGGCAAAAAATTTCAGAATTGCACCTTGCAATGCGGAGAAATTACTGTTTGTGCATTTACAATATTCATTGATTTTTGCCATTGAAAAACGTCCAGAAATGATTGAAGCTACTGACTGAATGAAAGGAGCTGGCATCTCACTCTCTTTGAATCTTCTTTATCATGCTAAGAGGAGCAGGAAAAAGCAAAAAATTTCAGAATTGCACCTTGCAATGCGGAGAAATTACTGTTTGTGCATTTACAATATTCATTGATTTTTGCCATTGAAAAACATGTTATTCATATACCAGAAATGTTTGAAGCTACTGACTGAATGAAAGGAGCTGGCACCTCACTCTCTTTGAATCTTCTTTATCATGCTAAGAGGAGCGGGAAAAAGCAAAAAATTTCAGAATTGCACCTTGCAATGCGGAGAAATTACTGTTTGTGCATTTATAATATTCAATGATTTTTGCCATTGAAAAACGTCCAGAAATGATTGAAGCTACTGACTGAACGAAAGGAGCTGGCATCTCACTCTCTTTGAATCTTCTTTATCATGCTAAGAGGAGCAGGAAAAAGCAAAAAATTTCAGAATTGCACCTTGCAATGCGGAGAAATTACTGTTTGTGCATTTACAATATTCATTGATTTTTGCCATTGAAAAACATCCAGAAATGATTGAAGCTACTGACTGAATGAAAGGAGCTGGCATCTCACTCTCTTTGAATCTTCTTTATCATGCTAAAAGGAGCAGGAAAAAGCAAAAAATTTCAGAATTGCACCTTGCAATGCGGAGAAATTACTGTTTGTGCATTTACAATATTCATTGATTTTTGCCATTGAAAAACATCATGTTATTCATATACCAGAAATGTTTGAAGCTACTGACTGAATGAAAGGAGCTGACATCTCACTCTCTTTGAATCTTCTTTATCATGCTAAGAGGAGCAGGAAAAAGCAAAAAATTTCAGAATTGCACCTTGCAATGCGGAGAAATTACTGTTTGTGCATTTACAATATTCATTGATTTTTGCCATTGAAAAACGTCCAGAAATGATTGAAGCTACTGACTGAATGAAAGGAGCTGGCATCTCACTCTCTTTGAATCTTCTTTATCATGCTAAGAGGAGCAGGAAAAAGCAAAAAATTTCAGAATTGCACCTTGCAATGCGGAGAAATTACTGTTTGTGCATTTACAATAATCATTGATTTTTGCCATTGAAAAACATGTTATTCATATACCAGAAATGTTTGAAGCTACTGACTGAATGAAAGGAGCTGGCACCTCACTCTCTTTGAATCTTCTTTATCATGCTAAGAGGAGCAGGAAAAAGCAAAAAATTTCAGAATTGCACCTTGCAATGCGGAGAAATTACTGTTTGTGCATTTACAATATTCATTGGTTTTTGCCATTGAAAAACGTCCAGAAATGATTGAAGCTACTGACTGAATGAAAGGAGCTGGCATCTCACTCTCTTTGAATCTTCTTTATCATGCTAAGAGGAGCAGGAAAAAGCAAAAAATTTCAGAATTGCACCTTGCAATGTGGAGAAATTACTGTTTGTGCATTTACAATATTCATTGATTTTTACCATTGAAAAACGTCCAGAAATGATTGAAGCTACTGACTGAATGAAAGTAGCTGGCATCTCACTCTCTTTGAATCTTCTTTATCATGCTAAGAGGAGCAGGAAAAAGCAAAAAATTTCAGACTTGCACCTTGCAATGCGGAGAAATTACTGTTTGTGCATTTACAATATTCATTGATTTTTGCCATTGAAAAACATCGTTATTCATATACCAGAAATGTTTGAAGCTACTGACTGAATGAAAGGAGCTGGCATCTCACTCTCTTTGAATCTTCTTTATCATGCTAAGAGGAGCAGGAAAAAGCAAAAAATTTCAGAATTGCACCTTGCAATGCGGAGAAATTACTGTTTGTGCATTTACAATATTCATTGATTTTTGCCATTGAAAAACATCATGTTATTCATATACCAGAAATGTTTGAAGCTACTGACTGAATGAAAGGAGCTGGCATCTCACTCTCTTTGAATCTTCTTTATCATGCTAAGAGGAGCAGGAAAAAGCAAAAAATTTCAGAATTGCACCTTGCAATGTGGAGAAATTACTGTTTGTGCATTTACAATATTCATTGATTTTTACCATTGAAAAACGTCCAGAAATGATTGAAGCTACTGACTGAATGAAAGTAGCTGGCATCTCACTCTCTTTGAATCTTCTTTATCATGCTAAGAGGAGCAGGAAAAAGCAAAAAATTTCAGACTTGCACCTTGCAATGCGGAGAAATTACTGTTTGTGCATTTACAATATTCATTGATTTTTGCCATTGAAAAACATCATGTTATTCATATACCAGAAATGTTTGAAGCTACTGACTGAATGAAAGGAGCTGGCATCTCACTCTCTTTGAATCTTCTTTATCATGCTAAGAGGAGCAGGAAAAAGCAAAAAATTTCAGAATTGCACCTTGCAATGCGGAGAAATTACTGTTTGTGCATTTACAATATTCATTGATTTTTGCCATTGAAAAACATCATGTTATTCATATACCAGAAATGATTGAAGCTACTGACTGAATGAAAGGAGCTGGCATCTCACTCTCTTTGAATCTTCTTTATCATGCTAAGAGGAGCAGGAAAAAGTAAAAAATTTCAGAATTGCACCTTGCAATGCGGAGAAATTACTGTTTGTGCATTTATAATATTCAATGATTTTTGCCATTGAAAAACGTCCAGAAATGATTGAAGCTACTGACTGAACGAAAGGAGCTGGCATCTCACTCTCTTTGAATCTTCTTTATCATGCTGAGGAGCAGGAAAAAGCAAAAAATTTCAGAATTGCACCTTGCAATGCGGAGAAATTACTGTTTGTGCATTTACAATATTCATTGATTTTTGCCATTGAAAAACATCCAGAAATGATTGAAGCTACTGACTGAATGAAAGGAGCTGGCATCTCACTCTCTTTGAATCTTCTTTATCATGCTAAGAGGAGCAGGAAAAAGCAAAAAATTTCAGAATTGCACCTTGCAATGCGGAGAAATTACTGTTTGTGCATTTACAATATTCATTGATTTTTGCCATTGAAAAACATCATGTTATTCATATACCAGAAATGTTTGAAGCTACTGACTGAATGAAAGGAGCTGGCACCCCACTCTCTTTGAATCTTCTTTATCATGCTAAGAGGAGCGGGAAAAAGCAAAAAATTTCAGAATTGCACCTTGCAATGCGGAGAAATTACTGTTTGTGCATTTACAATATTCATTGATTTTTGCCATTGAAAAACATCCAGAAATGATTGAAGCTACTGACTGAATGAAAGGAGCTGGCATCTCACTCTCTTTGAATCTTCTTTATCATGCTAAGAGGAGCAGGAAAAAGCAAAAAATTTCAGAATTGCACCTTGCAATGCGGAGAAATTACTGTTTGTGCATTTACAATATTCATTGATTTTTGCCATTGAAAAACATCATGTTATTCATATACCAGAAATGTTTGAAGCTACTGACTGAATGAAAGGAGCTGACATCTCACTCTCTTTGAATCTTCTTTATCATGCTAAGAGGAGCAGGAAAAAGCAAAAAATTTCAGAATTGCACCTTGCAATGCGGAGAAATTACTGTTTGTGCATTTACAATATTCATTGATTTTTGCCATTGAAAAACGTCCAGAAATGATTGAAGCTACTGACTGAATGAAAGGAGCTGGCATCTCACTCTCTTTGAATCTTCTTTATCATGCTAAGAGGAGCAGGAAAAAGCAAAAAATTTCAGAATTGCACCTTGCAATGCGGAGAAATTACTGTTTGTGCATTTACAATATTCATTGATTTTTGCCATTGAAAAACATGTTATTCATATACCAGAAATGTTTGAAGCTACTGACTGAATGAAAGGAGCTGGCACCTCACTCTCTTTGAATCTTCTTTATCATGCTAAGAGTAGCAGGAAAAAGCAAAAAATTTCAGAATTGCACCTTGCAATGCGGAGAAATTACTGTTTGTGCATTTACAATATTCATTGATTTTTGCCATTGAAAAACATCATGTTATTCATATACCAGAAATGTTTGAAGCTACTGACTGAATGAAAGGAGCTGGCATCTCACTCTCTTTGAATCTTCTTTATCATGCTAAGAGGAGCAGGAAAAAGCAAAAAATTTCAGAATTGCACCTTGCAATGTGGAGAAATTACTGTTTGTGCATTTACAATATTCATTGATTTTTACCATTGAAAAACGTCCAGAAATGATTGAAGCTACTGACTGAATGAAAGTAGCTGGCATCTCACTCTCTTTGAATCTTCTTTATCATGCTAAGAGGAGCAGGAAAAAGCAAAAAATTTCAGACTTGCACCTTGCAATGCGGAGAAATTACTGTTTGTGCATTTAAAATATTCATTGATTTTTGCCATTGAAAAACATCATGTTATTCATATACCAGAAATGATTGAAGCTACTGACTGAATGAAAGGAGCTGGCATCTCACTCTCTTTGAATCTTCTTTATCATGCTAAGAGGAGCAGGAAAAAGTAAAAAAAATTTCAGAATTGCACCTTGCAATGCGGAGAAATTACTGTTTGTGCATTTATAATATTCAATGATTTTTGCCATTGAAAAACGTCCTGAAATGATTGAAGCTACTGACTGAACGAAAGGAGCTGGCATCTCACTCTCTTTGAATCTTCTTTATCATGCTAAGAGGAGCAGGAAAAAGCAAAAAATTTCAGAATTGCACCTTGCAATGCGGAGAAATTACTGTTTGTGCATTTACAATATTCATTGATTTTTGCCATTGAAAAACATCATGTTATTCATATACCAGAAATGTTTGAAGCTACTGACTGAATGAAAGGAGCTGACATCTCACTCTCTTTGAATCTTCTTTATCATGCTAAGAAGAGCAGGAAAAAGCAAAAAATTTCAGAATTGCACCTTGCAATGCGGAGAAATTACTGTTTGTGCATTTACAATATTCATTGATTTTTGCCAATGAAAAACATCC
Organism: Phyllobates terribilis; assembly: GCF_046119375.1. Taxonomy (NCBI): domain Eukaryota; kingdom Metazoa; phylum Chordata; class Amphibia; order Anura; family Dendrobatidae; genus Phyllobates; species Phyllobates terribilis. Next base: position 74,097 of record NW_027365542.1, on the reverse strand, counting down.
AGAAATGATTGAAGCTACTGACTGAATGAAAGGAGCTGGCATCTCACTCTCTTTGAATCTTCTTTATCATGCTAAGAGGAGCAGGAAAAAGCAAAAAATTTCAGAATTGCACCTTGCAATGCGGAGAAATTACTGTTTGTGCATTTACAATATTCATTGATTTTTGCCATTGAAAAACATCATGTTATTCATATACCAGAAATGTTTGAAGCTACTGACTGAATGAAAGGAGCTGGCATCTCACTCTCTTTGAATCTTCTTTATCATGCTAAGAGGAGCAGGAAAAAGCAAAAAATTTCAGAATTGCACCTTGCAATGCGGAGAAATTACTGTTTGTGCATTTACAATATTCATTGATTTTTGCCATTGAAAAACGTCCAGAAATGATTGAAGGTACTGACTGAATGAAAGGAGCTGGCATCTCACTCTCTTTGAATCTTCTTTATCATGCTAAGAGGAGCAGGAAAAAGCAAAAAATTTCAGAATTGCACCTTGCAATGCGGAGAAATTACTGTTTGTGCATTTACAATATTCATTGGTTTTTGCCATTGAAAAACGTCCAGAAATGATTGAAGCTACTGACTGAATGAAAGGAGCTGGCATCTCACTCTCTTTGAATCTTCTTTATCATGCTAAGAGGAGCAGGAAAAAGCAAAAAATTTCAGAATTGCACCTTGCAATGCGGAGAAATTACAGTTTGTGCATTTACAATATTCATTGATTTTTGCCATTGAAAAACATCCAGAAATGATTGAAGCTACTGACTGAATGAAAGGAGCTGGCATCTCACTCTCTTTGAATCTTCTTTATCATGCTAAGAGGAGCAGGAAAAAGCAAAAAATTTCAGAATTGCACCTTGCAATGCGGAGAAATTACTGTTTGTGCATTTACAATATTCATTGATTTTTGCCATTGAAAAACATCATGTTATTCATATACCAGAAATGTTTGAAGCTACTGACTGAATGAAAGGAGCTGGCATCTCACTCTCTTTGAATCTTCTTTATCATGCTAAGAGGAGCAGGAAAAAGCAAAAAATTTCAGAATTGCACCTTGCAATGTGGAGAAATTACTGTTTGTGCATTTACAATATTCATTGATTTTTACCATTGAAAAACGTCCAGAAATGATTGAAGCTACTGACTGAATGAAAGTAGCTGGCATCTCACTCTCTTTGAATCTTCTTTATCATGCTAAGAGGAGCAGGAAAAAGCAAAAAATTTCAGACTTGCACCTTGCAATGCGGAGAAATTACTGTTTGTGCATTTACAATATTCATTGATTTTTGCCATTGAAAAACATCATGTTATTCATATACCAGAAATGTTTGAAGCTACTGACTGAATGAAAGGAGCTGGCATCTCACTCTCTTTGAATCTTCTTTATCATGCTAAGAGGAGCAGGAAAAAGCAAAAAATTTCAGAATTGCACCTTGCAATGCGGAGAAATTACTGTTTGTGCATTTACAATATTCATTGATTTTTGCCATTGAAAAACATCATGTTATTCATATACCAGAAATGTTTGAAGCTACTGACTGAATGAAAGGAGCTGGCATCTCACTCTCTGTGAATCTTCTTTATCATGCTAAGAGGAGCAGGAAAAAGCAAAAAATTTCAGAATTGCACCTTGCAATGTGGAGAAATTACTGTTTGTGCATTTACAATATTCATTGATTTTTACCATTGAAAAACGTCCAGAAATGATTGAAGCTACTGACTGAATGAAAGTAGCTGGCATCTCACTCTCTTTGAATCTTCTTTATCATGCTAAGAGGAGCAGGAAAAAGCAAAAAATTTCAGACTTGCACCTTGCAATGCGGAGAAATTACTGTTTGTGCATTTACAATATTCATTGATTTTTGCCATTGAAAAACATCATGTTATTCATATACCAGAAATGTTTGAAGCTACTGACTGAATGAAAGGAGCTGGCATCTCACTCTCTTTGAATCTTCTTTATCATGCTAAGAGGAGCAGGAAAAAGCAAAAAATTTCAGAATTGCACCTTGCAATGCGGAGAAATTACTGTTTGTGCATTTACAATATTCATTGATTTTTGCCATTGAAAAACATCATGTTATTCATATACCAGAAATGATTGAAGCTACTGACTGAATGAAAGGAGCTGGCATCTCACTCTCTTTGAATCTTCTTTATCATGCTAAGAGGAGCAGGAAAAAGTAAAAAATTTCAGAATTGCACCTTGCAATGCGGAGAAATTACTGTTTGTGCATTTATAATATTCAATGATTTTTGCCATTGAAAAACGTCCAGAAATGATTGAAGCTACTGACTGAACGAAAGGAGCTGGCATCTCACTCTCTTTGAATCTTCTTTATCATGCTAAGAGGAGCAGGAAAAAGCAAAAAATTTCAGAATTGCACCTTGCAATGCGGAGAAATTACTGTTTGTGCATTTACAATATTCATTGATTTTTGCCATTGAAAAACATCCAGAAATGATTGAAGCTACTGACTGAATGAAAGGAGCTGGCATCTCACTCTCTTTGAATCTTCTTTATCATGCTAAGAGGAGCAGGAAAAAGCAAAAAATTTCAGAATTGCACCTTGCAATGCGGAGAAATTACTGTTTGTGCATTTACAATATTCATTGATTTTTGCCATTGAAAAACATCATGTTATTCATATACCAGAAATGATTGAAGCTACTGACTGAATGAAAGGAGCTGGCATCTCACTCTCTTTGAATCTTCTTTATCATGCTAAGAGGAGCAGGAAAAAGTAAAAAATTTCAGAATTGCACCTTGCAATGCGGAGAAATTACTGTTTGTGCATTTATAATATTCAATGATTTTTGCCATTGAAAAACGTCCGGAAATGATTGAAGCTACTGACTGAACGAAAGGAGCTGGCATCTCACTCTCTTTGAATCTTCTTTATCATGCTAAGAGGAGCAGGAAAAAGCAAAAAATTTCAGAATTGCACCTTGCAATGCGGAGAAATTACTGTTTGTGCATTTACAATATTCATTGATTTTTGCCATTGAAAAACATCCAGAAATGATTGAAGCTACTGACTGAATGAAAGGAGCTGGCATCTCACTCTCTTTGAATCTTCTTTATCATGCTAAGAGGAGCAGGAAAAAGCAAAAAATTTCAGAATTGCACCTTGCAATGCGGAGAAATTACTGTTTGTGCATTTACAATATTCATTGATTTTTGCCATTGAAAAACATCATGTTATTCATATACCAGAAATGTTTGAAGCTACTGACTGAATGAAAGGAGCTGACATCTCACTCTCTTTGAATCTTCTTTATCATGCTAAGAGGAGCAGGAAAAAGCAAAAAATTTCAGAATTGCACCTTGCAATGCGGAGAAATTGCTGTTTGTGCATTTACAATATTCATTGATTTTTGCCATTGAAAAACGTCCAGAAATGATTGAAGCTACTGACTGAATGAAAGGAGCTGGCATCTCACTCTCTTTGAATCTTCTTTATCATGCTAAGAGGAGCAGGAAAAAGCAAAAAATTTCAGAATTGCACCTTGCAATGCGGAGAAATTACTGTTTGTGCATTTACAATATTCATTGATTTTTGCCATTGAAAAACATGTTATTCATATACCAGAAATGTTTGAAGCTACTGACTGAATGAAAGGAGCTGGCACCTCACTCTCTTTGAATCTTCTTTATCATGCTAAGAGGAGCGGGAAAAAGCAAAAAATTTCAGAATTGCACCTTGCAATGCGGAGAAATTACTGTTTGTGCATTTACAATATTCATTGATTTTTGCCATTGAAAAACGTCCAGAAATGATTGAAGGTACTGACTGAATGAAAGGAGCTGGCATCTCACTCTCTTTGAATCTTCTTTATCATGCTAAGAGGAGCAGGAAAAAGCAAAAAATTTCAGAATTGCACCTTGCAATGCGGAGAAATTACTGTTTGTGCATTTACAATATTCATTGGTTTTTGCCATTGAAAAACGTCCAGAAATGATTGAAGCTACTGACTGAATGAAAGGAGCTGGCATCTCACTCTCTTTGAATCTTCTTTATCATGCTAAGAGGAGCAGGAAAAAGCAAAAAATTTCAGAATTGCACCTTGCAATGCGGAGAAATTACAGTTTGTGCATTTACAATATTCATTGATTTTTGCCATTGAAAAACATCCAGAAATGATTGAAGCTACTGACTGAATGAAAGGAGCTGGCATCTCACTCTCTTTGAATCTTCTTTATCATGCTAAGAGGAGCAGGAAAAAGCAAAAAATTTCAGAATTGCACCTTGCAATGCGGAGAAATTACTGTTTGTGCATTTACAATATTCATTGATTTTTGCCATTGAAAAACATCATGTTATTCATATACCAGAAATGTTTGAAGCTACTGACTGAATGAAAGGAGCTGGCATCTCACTCTCTTTGAATCTTCTTTATCATGCTAAGAGGAGCAGGAAAAAGCAAAAAATTTCAGAATTGCACCTTGCAATGTGGAGAAATTACTGTTTGTGCATTTACAATATTCATTGATTTTTACCATTGAAAAACGTCCAGAAATGATTGAAGCTACTGACTGAATGAAAGTAACTGGCATCTCACTCTCTTTGAATCTTCTTTATCATGCTAAGAGGAGCAGGAAAAAGCAAAAAATTTCAGACTTGCACCTTGCAATGCGGAGAAATTACTGTTTGTGCATTTACAATATTCATTGATTTTTGCCATTGAAAAACATCATGTTATTCATATACCAGAAATGTTTGAAGCTACTGACTGAATGAAAGGAGCTGGCATCTCACTCTCTTTGAATCTTCTTTATCATGCTAAGAGGAGCAGGAAAAAGCAAAAAATTTCAGAATTGCACCTTGCAATGCGGAGAAATTACTGTTTGTGCATTTACAATATTCATTGATTTTTGCCATTGAAAAACGTCCAGAAATGATTGAAGCTACTGACTGAATGAAAGGAGCTGGCATCTCACTCTCTTTGAATTTTCTTTATCATGCTAAGAGGAGCAGGAAAAAGCAAAAAATTTCAGAATTGCACCTTGCAATGCGGAGAAATTACTGTTTGTGCATTTACAATATTCATTGATTTTTGCCATTGAAAAACGTCCAGAAATGATTGAAGCTACTGACTGAATGAAAGGAGCTGGCATCTCACTCTCTTTGAATCTTCTTTATCATGCTAAGAGGAGCAGGAAAAATCAAAAAATTTCAGAATTGCACCTTGCAATGCGGAGAAATTACTGTTTGTGCATTTACAATATTCATTGATTTTTGCCATTGAAAAACATGTTATTCATATACCAGAAATGTTTGAAGCTACTGACTGAATGAAAGGAGCTGGCACCTCACTCTCTTTGAATCTTCTTTATCATGCTAAGAGGAGCGGGAAAAAGCAAAAAATTTCAGAATTGCACCTTGCAATGCGGAGAAATTACTGTTTGTGCATTTACAATATTCATTGATTTTTGCCATTGAAAAACATCCAGAAATGATTGAAGGTACTGACTGAATGAAAGGAGCTGGCATCTCACTCTCTTTGAATCTTCTTTATCATGCTAAGAGGAGCAGGAAAAAGCAAAAAATTTCAGAATTGCACCTTGCAATGCGGAGAAATTACTGTTTGTGCATTTACAATATTCATTGATTTTTGCCACTGAAAAACATCCAGAAATGATTGAAGCTACTGACTGAATGAAAGGAGCTGGCATCTCACTCTCTTTGAATCTTCTTTACCATGCTAAGAGGAGCAGGAAAAAGCAAAAAATTTCAGAATTGCACCTTGCAATGCGGAGAAATTACAGTTTGTGCATTTACAATATTCATTGATTTTTGCCATTGAAAAACATCCAGAAATGATTGAAGCTACTGACTGAATGAAAGGAGCTGGCATCTCACTCTCTTTGAATCTTCTTTATCATGCTAAGAGGAGCAGGAAAAAGCAAAAAATTTCAGAATTGCACCTTGCAATGCGGAGAAATTACTGTTTGTGCATTTACAATATTCATTGATTTTTGCCATTGAAAAACATCATGTTATTCATATACCAGAAATGTTTGAAGCTACTGACTGAATGAAAGGAGCTGGCATCTCACCCTCTTTGAATCTTCTTTATCATGCTAAGAGGAGCAGGAAAAAGCAAAAAATTTCAGAATTGCACCTTGCAATGTGGAGAAATTACTGTTTGTGCATTTACAATATTCATTGATTTTTACCATTGAAAAACGTCCAGAAATGATTGAAGCTACTGACTGAATGAAAGTAGCTGGCATCTCACTCTCTTTGAATCTTCTTTATCATGCTAAGAGGAGCAGGAAAAAGCAAAAAATTTCAGACTTGCACCTTGCAATGCGGAGAAATTACTGTTTGTGCATTTACAATATTCATTTATTTTTGCCATTGAAAAACATCATGTTATTCATATACCAGAAATGTTTGAAGCTACTGACTGAATGAAAGGAGCTGGCATCTCACTCTCTTTGAATCTTCTTTATCATGCTAAGAGGAGCAGGAAAAAGCAAAAAATTTCAGAATTGCACCTTGCAATGCGGAGAAATTACTGTTTGTGCATTTACAATATTCATTGATTTTTGCCATTGAAAAACATCCAGAAATGATTGAAGCTACTGACTGAATGAAAGGAGCTGGCATCTCACTCTCTTTGAATCTTCTTTATCATGCTAAGAGGAGCAGGAAAAAGCAAAAAATTTCAGAATTGCACCTTGCAATGCGGAGAAATTACTGTTTGTGCATTTACAATATTCATTGATTTTTGCCATTGAAAAACATCATGTTATTCATATACCAGAAATGTTTGAAGCTACTGACTGAATGAAAGGAGCTGACATCTCACTCTCTTTGAATCTTCTTTATCATGCTAAGAGGAGCAGGAAAAAGCAAAAAATTTCAGAATTGCACCTTGCAATGCGGAGAAATTACTGTTTGTGCATTTACAATATTCATTGATTTTTGCCATTGAAAAACATCCAGAAATGATTGAAGCTACTGACTGAATGAAAGGAGCTGGCATCTCACTCTCTTTGAATCTTCTTTATCATGCTAAGAGGAGCAGGAAAAAGCAAAAAATTTCAGAATTGCACCTTGCAATGCGGAGAAATTACTGTTTGTGCATTTACAATATTCATTGATTTTTGCCATTGAAAAACATCATGTTATTCATATACCAGAAATGTTTGAAGCTACTGACTGAATGAAAGGAGCTGGCATCTCACTCTCTTTGAATCTTCTTTATCATGCTAAGAGGAGCAGGAAAAAGCAAAAAATTTCAGAATTGCACCTTGCAATGCGGAGAAATTACTGTTTGTGCATTTACAATATTCATTGATTTTTGCCATTGAAAAACGTCCAGAAATGATTGAAGGTACTGACTGAATGAAAGGAGCTGGCATCTCACTCTCTTTGAATCTTCTTTATCATGCTAAGAGGAGCAGGAAAAAGCAAAAAATTTCAGAATTGCACCTTGCAATGCGGAGAAATTACTGTTTGTGCATTTACAATATTCATTGGTTTTTGCCATTGAAAAACGTCCAGAAATGATTGAAGCTACTGACTGAATGAAAGGAGCTGGCATCTCACTCTCTTTGAATCTTCTTTATCATGCTAAGAGGAGCAGGAAAAAGCAAAAAATTTCAGAATTGCACCTTGCAATGCGGAGAAATTACTGTTTGTGCATTTACAATATTCATTGATTTTTACCATTGAAAAACGTCCAGAAATGATTGAAGCTACTGACTGAATGAAAGTAGCTGGCATCTCACTCTCTTTGAATCTTCTTTATCATGCTAAGAGGAGCAGGAAAAAGCAAAAAATTTCAGACTTGCACCTTGCAATGCGGAGAAATTACTGTTTGTGCATTTACAATATTCATTGATTTTTGCCATTGAAAAACATCATGTTATTCATATACCAGAAATGTTTGAAGCTACTGACTGAATGAAAGGAGCTGGCATCTCACTCTCTTTGAATCTTCTTTATCATGCTAAGAGGAGCAGGAAAAAGCAAAAAATTTCAGAATTGCACCTTGCAATGCGGAGAAATTACTGTTTGTGCATTTACAATATTCATTGATTTTTGCCATTGAAAAACATCATGTTATTCATATACCAGAAATGTTTGAAGCTACTGACTGAATGAAAGGAGCTGGCATCTCACTCTCTTTGAATCTTCTTTATCATGCTAAGAGGAGCAGGAAAAAGCAAAAAATTTCAGACTTGCACCTTGCAATGCGGAGAAATTACTGTTTGTGCATTTACAATATTCATTGATTTTTGCCATTGAAAAACATCATGTTATTCATATACCAGAAATGTTTGAAGCTACTGACTGAATGAAAGGAGCTGGCATCTCACTCTCTTTGAATCTTCTTTATCATGCTAAGAGGAGCAGGAAAAAGCAAAAAATTTCAGAATTGCACCTTGCAATGCGGAGAAATTACTGTTTGTGCATTTACAATATTCATTGATTTTTGCCATTGAAAAACATCATGTTATTCATATACCAGAAATGATTGAAGCTACTGACTGAATGAAAGGAGCTGGCATCTCACTCTCTTTGAATCTTCTTTATCATGCTAAGAGGAGCAGGAAAAAGTAAAAAATTTCAGAATTGCACCTTGCAATGCGGAGAAATTACTGTTTGTGCATTTATAATATTCAATGATTTTTGCCATTGAAAAACGTCCAGAAATGATTGAAGCTACTGACTGAACGAAAGGAGCTGGCATCTCACTCTCTTTGAATCTTCTTTATCATGCTAAGAGGAGCAGGAAAAAGCAAAAAATTTCAGAATTGCACCTTGCAATGCGGAGAAATTACTGTTTGTGCATTTACAATATTCATTGATTTTTGCCATTGAAAAACATCCAGAAATGATTGAAGCTACTGACTGAATGAAAGGAGCTGGCATCTCACTCTCTTTGAATCTTCTTTATCATGCTAAGAGGAGCAGGAAAAAGCAAAAAATTTCAGAATTGCACCTTGCAATGCGGAGAAATTACTGTTTGTGCATTTACAATATTCATTGATTTTTGCCATTGAAAAACATCATGTTATTCATATACCAGAAATGTTTGAAGCTACTGACTGAATGAAAGGAGCTGACATCTCACTCTCTTTGAATCTTCTTTATCATGCTAAGAGGAGCAGGAAAAAGCAAAAAATTTCAGAATTGCACCTTGCAATGCGGAGAAATTACTGTTTGTGCATTTACAATATTCATTGATTTTTGCCATTGAAAAACGTCCAGAAATGATTGAAGCTACTGACTGAATGAAAGGAGCTGGCATCTCACTCTCTTTGAATCTTCTTTATCATGCTAAGAGGAGCAGGAAAAAGCAAAAAATTTCAGAATTGCACCTTGCAATGCGGAGAAATTACTGTTTGTGCATTTACAATATTCATTGATTTTTGCCATTGAAAAACATCCAGAAATGATTGAAGCTACTGACTGAATGAAAGGAGCTGGCATCTCACTCTCTTTGAATCTTCTTTATCATGCTAAGAGGAGCAGGAAAAAGCAAAAAATTTCAGAATTGCACCTTGCAATGCGGAGAAATTACTGTTTGTGCATTTACAATATTCATTGATTTTTGCCATTGAAAAACATCATGTTATTCATATACCAGAAATGTTTGAAGCTACTGACTGAATGAAAGGAGCTGACATCTCACTCTCTTTGAATCTTCTTTATCATGCTAAGAGGAGCAGGAAAAAGCAAAAAATTTCAGAATTGCACCTTGCAATGCGGAGAAATTACTGTTTGTGCATTTACAATATTCATTGATTTTTGCCATTGAAAAACGTCCAGAAATGATTGAAGCTACTGACTGAATGAAAGGAGCTGGCATCTCACTCTCTTTGAATCTTCTTTATCATGCTAAGAGGAGCAGGAAAAAGCAAAAAATTTCAGAATTGCACCTTGCAATGCGGAGAAATTACTGTTTGTGCATTTACAATATTCATTGATTTTTGCCATTGAAAAACATGTTATTCATATACCAGAAATGTTTGAAGCTACTGACTGAATGAAAGGAGCTGGCACCTCACTCTCTTTGAATCTTCTTTATCATGCTAAGAGGAGCGGGAAAAAGCAAAAAATTTCAGAATTGCACCTTGCAATGCGGAGAAATTAGTTTGTGCATTTACAATATTCATTGATTTTTGCCATTGAAAAACGTCCAGAAATGATTGAAGGTACTGACTGAATGAAAGGAGCTGGCATCTCACTCTCTTTGAATCTTCTTTATCATGCTAAGAGGAGCAGGAAAAAGCAAAAAATTTCAGAATTGCACCTTGCAATGCGGAGAAATTACTGTTTGTGCATTTACAATATTCATTGGTTTTTGCCATTGAAAAACGTCCAGAAATGATTGAAGCTACTGACTGAACGAAAGGAGCTGGCATCTCACTCTCTTTGAATCTTCTTTATCATGCTAAGAGGAGCAGGAAAAAGCAAAAAATTTCAGAATTGCACCTTGCAATGCGGAGAAATTACTGTTTGTGCAATTACAATATTCATTGATTTTTGCCATTGAAAAACATCATGTTATTCATATACCAGAAATGTTTGAAGCTACTGACTGAATGAAAGGAGCTGACATCTCACTCTCTTTGAATCTTCTTTATCATGCTAAGAGGAGCAGGAAAAAGCAAAAAATTTCAGAATTGCACCTTGCAATGCGGAGAAATTACTGTTTGTGCATTTACAATATTCATTGATTTTTGCCATTGAAAAACGTCCAGAAATGATTGAAGCTACTGACTGAATGAAAGGAGCTGGCATCTCACTCTCTTTGAATCTTCTTTATCATGCTAAGAGGAGCAGGAAAAAGCAAAAAATTTCAGAATTGCACCTTGCAATGCGGAGAAATTACTGTTTGTGCATTTACAATATTCATTGATTTTTGCCATTGAAAAACATGTTATTCATATACCAGAAATGTTTGAAGCTACTGACTGAATGAAAGGAGCTGGCACCTCACTCTCTTTGAATCTTCTTTATCATGCTAAGAGGAGCGGGAAAAAGCAAAAAATTTCAGAATTGCACCTTGCAATGCGGAGAAATTACTGTTTGTGCATTTACAATATTCATTGATTTTTGCCATTGAAAAACGTCCAGAAATGATTGAAGGTACTGACTGAATGAAAGGAGCTGGCATCTCACTCTCTTTGAATCTTCTTTATCATGCTAAGAGGAGCAGGAAAAAGCAAAAAATTTCAGAATTGCACCTTGCAATGCGGAGAAATTACTGTTTGTGCATTTACAATATTCATTGGTTTTTGCCATTGAAAAACGTCCAGAAATGATTGAAGCTACTGACTGAATGAAAGGAGCTGGCATCTCACTCTCTTTGAATCTTCTTTATCATGCTAAGAGGAGCAGGAAAAAGCAAAAAATTTCAGAATTGCACCTTGCAATGCGGAGAAATTACTGTTTGTGCATTTACATTATTCATTGATTTTTGCCATTGAAAAACATCATGTTATTCATATACCAGAAATGATTGAAGCTACTGACTGAATGAAAGGAGCTGGCATCTCACTCTCTTTGAATCTTCTTTATCATGCTAAGAGGAGCAGGAAAAAGTAAAAAATTTCAGAATTGCACCTTGCAATGCGGAGAAATTACTGTTTGTGCATTTACAATATTCATTGATTTTTGCCATTGAAAAACATCCAGAAATGATTGAAGCTACTGACTGAATGAAAGGAGCTGGCATCTCACTCTCTTTGAATCTTCTTTATCATGCTAAGAGGAGCAGGAAAAAGCAAAAAATTTCAGAATTGCACCTTGCAATGCGGAGAAATTACTGTTTGTGCATTTACAATATTCATTGATTTTTGCCATTGAAAAACATCATGTTATTCATATACCAGAAATGTTTGAAGCTACTGACTGAATGAAAGGAGCTGACATCTCACTCTCTTTGAATCTTCTTTATCATGCTAAGAGGAGCAGGAAAAAGCAAAAAATTTCAGAATTGCACCTTGCAATGCGGAGAAATTGCTGTTTGTGCATTTACAATATTCATTGATTTTTGCCATTGAAAAACGTCCAGAAATGATTGAAGCTACTGACTGAATGAAAGGAGCTGGCATCTCACTCTCTTTGAATCTTCTTTATCATGCTAAGAGGAGCAGGAAAAAGCAAAAAATTTCAGAATTGCACCTTGCAATGCGGAGAAATTACTGTTTGTGCATTTACAATATTCATTGATTTTTGCCATTGAAAAACATGTTATTCATATACCAGAAATGTTTGAAGCTACTGACTGAATGAAAGGAGCTGGCACCTCACTCTCTTTGAATCTTCTTTATCATGCTAAGAGGAGCGGGAAAAAGCAAAAAATTTCAGAATTGCACCTTGCAATGCGGAGAAATTACTGTTTGTGCATTTACAATATTCATTGATTTTTGCCATTGAAAAACGTCCAGAAATGATTGAAGGTACTGACTGAATGAAAGGTGCTGGCATCTCACTCTCTTTGAATCTTCTTTATCATGCTAAGAGGAGCAGGAAAAAGCAAAAAATTTCAGAATTGCACCTTGCAATGCGGAGAAATTACTGTTTGTGCATTTACAATATTCATTGGTTTTTGCCATTGAAAAACGTCCAGAAATGATTGAAGCTACTGACTGAATGAAAGGAGCTGGCATCTCACTCTCTTTGAATCTTCTTTATCATGCTAAGAGGAGCAGGAAAAAGCAAAAAATTTCAGAATTGCACCTTGCAATGCGGAGAAATTACAGTTTGTGCATTTACAATATTCATTGATTTTTGCCATTGAAAAACATCCAGAAATGATTGAAGCTACTGACTGAATGAAAGGAGCTGGCATCTCACTCTCTTTGAATCTTCTTTATCATGCTAAGAGGAGCAGGAAAAAGCAAAAAATTTCAGAATTGCACCTTGCAATGCGGAGAAATTACTGTTTGTGCATTTACAATATTCATTGGTTTTTCCCATTGAAAAACATCATGTTATTCATATACCAGAAATGTTTGAAGCTACTGACTGAATGAAAGGAGCTGGCATCTCACTCTCTTTGAATCTTCTTTATCATGCTAAGAGGAGCAGGAAAAAGCAAAAAATTTCAGAATTGCACCTTGCAATGTGGAGAAATTACTGTTTGTGCATTTACAATATTCATTGATTTTTACCATTGAAAAACGTCCAGAAATGATTGAAGCTACTGACTGAATGAAAGTAACTGGCATCTCACTCTCTTTGAATCTTCTTTATCATGCTAAGAGGAGCAGGAAAAAGCAAAAAATTTCAGACTTGCACCTTGCAATGCGGAGAAATTACTGTTTGTGCATTTACAATATTCATTGATTTTTGCCATTGAAAAACATCATGTTATTCATATACCAGAAATGTTTGAAGCTACTGACTGAATGAAAGGAGCTGGCATCTCACTCTCTTTGAATCTTCTTTATCATGCTAAGAGGAGCAGGAAAAAGCAAAAAATTTCAGAATTGCACCTTGCAATGCGGAGAAATTACTGTTTGTGCATTTACAATATTCATTGATTTTTGCCATTGAAAAACGTCCAGAAATGATTGAAGCTACTGACTGAATGAAAGGAGCTGGCATCTCACTCTCTTTGAATCTTCTTTATCATGCTAAGAGGAGCAGGAAAAAGCAAAAAATTTCAGAATTGCACCTTGCAATGCGGAGAAATTACTGTTTGTGCATTTACAATATTCATTGATTTTTGCCATTGAAAAACGTCCAGAAATGATTGAAGCTACTGACTGAATGAAAGGAGCTGGCATCTCACTCTCTTTGAATCTTCTTTATCATGCTAAGAGGAGCAGGAAAAATCAAAAAATTTCAGAATTGCACCTTGCAATGCGGAGAAATTACTGTTTGTGCATTTACAATATTCATTGATTTTTGCCATTGAAAAACATGTTATTCATATACCAGAAATGTTTGAAGCTACTGACTGAATGAAAGGAGCTGGCACCTCACTCTCTTTGAATCTTCTTTATCATGCTAAGAGGAGCGGGAAAAAGCAAAAAATTTCAGAATTGCACCTTGCAATGCGGAGAAATTACTGTTTGTGCATTTACAATATTCATTGATTTTTGCCATTGAAAAACATCCAGAAATGATTGAAGGTACTGACTGAATGAAAGGAGCTGGCATCTCACTCTCTTTGAATCTTCTTTATCATGCTAAGAGGAGCAGGAAAAAGCAAAAAATTTCAGAATTGCACCTTGCAATGCGGAGAAATTACTGTTTGTGCATTTACAATATTCATTGATTTTTGCCACTGAAAAACATCCAGAAATGATTGAAGCTACTGACTGAATGAAAGGAGCTGGCATCTCACTCTCTTTGAATCTTCTTTACCATGCTAAGAGGAGCAGGAAAAAGCAAAAAATTTCAGAATTGCACCTTGCAATGCGGAGAAATTACAGTTTGTGCATTTACAATATTCATTGATTTTTGCCATTGAAAAACATCCAGAAATGATTGAAGCTACTGACTGAATGAAAGGAGCTGGCATCTCACTCTCTTTGAATCTTCTTTATCATGCTAAGAGGAGCAGGAAAAAGCAAAAAATTTCAGAATTGCACCTTGCAATGCGGAGAAATTACTGTTTGTGCATTTACAATATTCATTGATTTTTGCCATTGAAAAACATCATGTTATTCATATACCAGAAATGTTTGAAGCTACTGACTGAATGAAAGGAGCTGGCATCTCACCCTCTTTGAATCTTCTTTATCATGCTAAGAGGAGCAGGAAAAAGCAAAAAATTTCAGAATTGCACCTTGCAATGTGGAGAAATTACTGTTTGTGCATTTAAAATATTCATTGATTTTTACCATTGAAAAACGTCCAGAAATGATTGAAGCTACTGACTGAATGAAAGTAGCTGGCATCTCACTCTCTTTGAATCTTCTTTATCATGCTAAGAGGAGCAGGAAAAAGCAAAAAATTTCAGACTTGCACCTTGCAATGCGGAGAAATTACTGTTTGTGCATTTACAATATTCATTTATTTTTGCCATTGAAAAACATCATGTTATTCATATACCAGAAATGTTTGAAGCTACTGACTGAATGAAAGGAGCTGGCATCTCACTCTCTTTGAATCTTCTTTATCATGCTAAGAGGAGCAGGAAAAAGCAAAAAATTTCAGAATTGCACCTTGCAATGCGGAGAAATTACTGTTTGTGCATTTACAATATTCATTGATTTTTGCCATTGAAAAACATCCAGAAATGATTGAAGCTACTGACTGAATGAAAGGAGCTGGCATCTCACTCTCTTTGAATCTTCTTTATCATGCTAAGAGGAGCAGGAAAAAGCAAAAAATTTCAGAATTGCACCTTGCAATGCGGAGAAATTACTGTTTGTGCATTTACAATATTCATTGATTTTTGCCATTGAAAAACATCATGTTATTCATATACCAGAAATGTTTGAAGCTACTGACTGAATGAAAGGAGCTGACATCTCACTCTCTTTGAATCTTCTTTATCATGCTAAGAGGAGCAGGAAAAAGCAAAAAATTTCAGAATTGCACCTTGCAATGCGGAGAAATTACTGTTTGTGCATTTACAATATTCATTGATTTTTGCCATTGAAAAACATCCAGAAATGATTGAAGCTACTGACTGAATGAAAGGAGCTGGCATCTCACTCTCTTTGAATCTTCTTTATCATGCTAAGAGGAGCAGGAAAAAGCAAAAAATTTCAGAATTGCACCTTGCAATGCGGAGAAATTACTGTTTGTGCATTTACAATATTCATTGATTTTTGCCATTGAAAAACATCATGTTATTCATATACCAGAAATGTTTGAAGCTACTGACTGAATGAAAGGAGCTGGCATCTCACTCTCTTTGAATCTTCTTTATCATGCTAAGAGGAGCAGGAAAAAGCAAAAAATTTCAGAATTGCACCTTGCAATGCGGAGAAATTACTGTTTGTGCATTTACAATATTCATTGATTTTTGCCATTGAAAAACGTCCAGAAATGATTGAAGGTACTGACTGAATGAAAGGAGCTGGCATCTCACTCTCTTTGAATCTTCTTTATCATGCTAAGAGGAGCAGGAAAAAGCAAAAAATTTCAGAATTGCACCTTGCAATGCGGAGAAATTACTGTTTGTGCATTTACAATATTCATTGGTTTTTGCCATTGAAAAACGTCCAGAAATGATTGAAGCTACTGACTGAATGAAAGGAGCTGGCATCTCACTCTCTTTGAATCTTCTTTATCATGCTAAGAGGAGCAGGAAAAAGCAAAAAATTTCAGAATTGCACCTTGCAATGCGGAGAAATTACTGTTTGTGCATTTACAATATTCATTGATTTTTACCATTGAAAAACGTCCAGAAATGATTGAAGCTACTGACTGAATGAAAGTAGCTGGCATCTCACTCTCTTTGAATCTTCTTTATCATGCTAAGAGGAGCAGGAAAAAGCAAAAAATTTCAGACTTGCACCTTGCAATGCGGAGAAATTACTGTTTGTGCATTTACAATATTCATTGATTTTTGCCATTGAAAAACATCATGTTATTCATATACCAGAAATGTTTGAAGCTACTGACTGAATGAAAGGAGCTGGCATCTCACTCTCTTTGAATCTTCTTTATCATGCTAAGAGGAGCAGGAAAAAGCAAAAAATTTCAGAATTGCACCTTGCAATGCGGAGAAATTACTGTTTGTGCATTTACAATATTCATTGATTTTTGCCATTGAAAAACATCATGTTATTCATATACCAGAAATGTTTGAAGCTACTGACTGAATGAAAGGAGCTGGCATCTCACTCTCTTTGAATCTTCTTTATCATGCTAAGAGGAGCAGGAAAAAGCAAAAAATTTCAGAATTGCACCTTGCAATGTGGAGAAATTACTGTTTGTGCATTTACAATATTCATTGATTTTTACCATTGAAAAACGTCCAGAAATGATTGAAGCTACTGACTGAATGAAAGTAGATGGCATCTCACTCTCTTTGAATCTTCTTTATCATGCTAAGAGGAGCAGGAAAAAGCAAAAAATTTCAGACTTGCACCTTGCAATGCGGAGAAATTACTGTTTGTGCATTTACAATATTCATTGATTTTTGCCATTGAAAAACATCATGTTATTCATATACCAGAAATGTTTGAAGCTACTGACTGAATGAAAGGAGCTGGCATCTCACTCTCTTTGAATCTTCTTTATCATGCTAAGAGGAGCAGGAAAAAGCAAAAAATTTCAGAATTGCACCTTGCAATGCGGAGAAATTACTGTTTGTGCATTTACAATATTCATTGATTTTTGCCATTGAAAAACATCATGTTATTCATATACCAGAAATGATTGAAGCTACTGACTGAATGAAAGGAGCTGGCATCTCACTCTCTTTGAATCTTCTTTATCATGCTAAGAGGAGCAGGAAAAAGTAAAAAATTTCAGAATTGCACCTTGCAATGCGGAGAAATTACTGTTTGTGCATTTATAATATTCAATGATTTTTGCCATTGAAAAACGTCCAGAAATGATTGAAGCTACTGACTGAACGAAAGGAGCTGGCATCTCACTCTCTTTGAATCTTCTTTATCATGCTAAGAGGAGCAGGAAAAAGCAAAAAATTTCAGAATTGCACCTTGCAATGCGGAGAAATTACTGTTTGTGCATTTACAATATTCATTGATTTTTGCCATTGAAAAACATCATGTTATTCATATACCAGAAATGTTTGAAGCTACTGACTGAATGAAAGGAGCTGACATCTCACTCTCTTTGAATCTTCTTTATCATGCTAAGAGGAGCAGGAAAAAGCAAAAAATTTCAGAATTGCACCTTGCAATGCGGAGAAATTACTGTTTGTGCATTTACAATATTCATTGATTTTTGCCATTGAAAAACGTCCAGAAATGATTGAAGCTACTGACTGAATGAAAGGAGCTGGCATCTCACTCTCTTTGAATCTTCTTTATCATGCTAACAGGAGCAGGAAAAAGTAAAAAATTTCAGAATTGCACCTTGCAATGCGGAGAAATTACTGTTTGTGCATTTACAATATTCATTGATTTTTGCCATTGAAAAACATCCAGAAATGATTGAAGCTACTGACTGAATGAAAGGAGCTGGCATCTCACTCTCTTTGAATCTTCTTTATCATGCTAAGAGGAGCAGGAAAAAGCAAAAAATTTCAGAATTGCACCTTGCAATGCGGAGAAATTACTGTTTGTGCATTTACAATATTCATTGATTTTTGCCATTGAAAAACATCATGTTATTCATATACCAGAAATGTTTGAAGCTACTGACTGAATGAAAGGAGCTGACATCTCACTCTCTTTGAATCTTCTTTATCATGCTAAGAGGAGCAGGAAAAAGCAAAAAATTTCAGAATTGCACCTTGCAATGCGGAGAAATTACTGTTTGTGCATTTACAATATTCATTGATTTTTGCCATTGAAAAACGTCCAGAAATGATTGAAGCTACTGACTGAATGAAAGGAGCTGGCATCTCACTCTCTTTGAATCTTCTTTATCATGCTAAGAGGAGCAGGAAAAAGCAAAAAATTTCAGAATTGCACCTTGCAATGCGGAGAAATTACTGTTTGTGCATTTACAATATTCATTGATTTTTGCCATTGAAAAACATGTTATTCATATACCAGAAATGTTTGAAGCTACTGACTGAATGAAAGGAGCTGGCACCTCACTCTCTTTGAATCTTCTTTATCATGCTAAGAGGAGCGGGAAAAAGCAAAAAATTTCAGAATTGCACCTTGCAATGCGGAGAAATTAGTTTGTGCATTTACAATATTCATTGATTTTTGCCATTGAAAAACGTCCAGAAATGATTGAAGGTACTGACTGAATGAAAGGAGCTGGCATCTCACTCTCTTTGAATCTTCTTTATCATGCTAAGAGGAGCAGGAAAAAGCAAAAAATTTCAGAATTGCACCTTGCAATGCGGAGAAATTACTGTTTGTGCATTTACAATATTCATTGGTTTTTGCCATTGAAAAACGTCCAGAAATGATTGAAGCTACTGACTGAACGAAAGGAGCTGGCATCTCACTCTCTTTGAATCTTCTTTATCATGCTAAGAGGAGCAGGAAAAAGCAAAAAATTTCAGAATTGCACCTTGCAATGCGGAGAAATTACTGTTTGTGCATTTACAATATTCATTGATTTTTGCCATTGAAAAACATCATGTTATTCATATACCAGAAATGTTTGAAGCTACTGACTGAATGAAAGGAGCTGACATCTCACTCTCTTTGAATCTTCTTTATCATGCTAAGAGGAGCAGGAAAAAGCAAAAAATTTCAGAATTGCACCTTGCAATGCGGAGAAATTACTGTTTGTGCATTTACAATATTCATTGATTTTTGCCATTGAAAAACGTCCAGAAATGATTGAAGCTACTGACTGAATGAAAGGAGCTGGCATCTCACTCTCTTTGAATCTTCTTTATCATGCTAAGAGGAGCAGGAAAAAGCAAAAAATTTCAGAATTGCACCTTGCAATGCGGAGAAATTACTGTTTGTGCATTTACAATATTCATTGATTTTTGCCATTGAAAAACATGTTATTCATATACCAGAAATGTTTGAAGCTACTGACTGAATGAAAGGAGCTGGCACCTCACTCTCTTTGAATCTTCTTTATCATGCTAAGAGGAGCGGGAAAAAGCAAAAAATTTCAGAATTGCACCTTGCAATGCGGAGAAATTACTGTTTGTGCATTTACAATATTCATTGATTTTTGCCATTGAAAAACGTCCAGAAATGATTGAAGGTACTGACTGAATGAAAGGAGCTGGCATCTCACTCTCTTTGAATCTTCTTTATCATGCTAAGAGGAGCAGGAAAAAGCAAAAAATTTCAGAATTGCACCTTGCAATGCGGAGAAATTACTGTTTGTGCATTTACAATATTCATTGGTTTTTGCCATTGAAAAACGTCCAGAAATGATTGAAGCTACTGACTGAATGAAAGGAGCTGGCATCTCACTCTCTTTGAATCTTCTTTATCATGCTAAGAGGAGCAGGAAAAAGCAAAAAATTTCAGAATTGCACGTTGCAATGCGGAGAAATTACAGTTTGTGCATTTACAATATTCATTGATTTTTGCCATTGAAAAACATCCAGAAATGATTGAAGCTACTGACTGAATGAAAGGAGCTGGCATCTCACTCTCTTTGAATCTTCTTTATCATGCTAAGAGGAGCAGGAAAAAGCAAAAAATTTCAGAATTGCACCTTGCAATGCGGAGAAATTACTGTTTGTGCATTTACAATATTCATTGATTTTTGCCATTGAAAAACATCATGTTATTCATATACCAGAAATGTTTGAAGCTACTGACTGAATGAAAGGAGCTGGCATCTCACTCTCTTTGAATCTTCTTTATCATGCTAAGAGGAGCAGGAAAAAGCAAAAAATTTCAGAATTGCACCTTGCAATGTGGAGAAATTACTGTTTGTGCATTTACAATATTCATTGATTTTTACCATTGAAAAACGTCCAGAAATGATTGAAGCTACTGACTGAATGAAAGTAGCTGGCATCTCACTCTCTTTGAATCTTCTTTATCATGCTAAGAGGAGCAGGAAAAAGCAAAAAATTTCAGACTTGCACCTTGCAATGCGGAGAAATTACTGTTTGTGCATTTACAATATTCATTGATTTTTGCCATTGAAAAACATCATGTTATTCATATACCAGAAATGTTTGAAGCTACTGACTGAATGAAAGGAGCTGGCATCTCACTCTCTTTGAATCTTCTTTATCATGCTAAGAGGAGCAGGAAAAAGCAAAAAATTTCAGAATTGCACCTTGCAATGCGGAGAAATTACTGTTTGTGCATTTACAATATTCATTGATTTTTGCCATTGAAAAACATCATGTTATTCATATACCAGAAATGTTTGAAGCTACTGACTGAATGAAAGGAGCTGGCATCTCACTCTCTTTGAATCTTCTTTATCATGCTAAGAGGAGCAGGAAAAAGCAAAAAATTTCAGAATTGCACCTTGCAATGTGGAGAAATTACTGTTTGTGCATTTACAATATTCATTGATTTTTACCATTGAAAAACGTCCAGAAATGATTGAAGCTACTGACTGAATGAAAGTAGCTGGCATCTCACTCTCTTTGAATCTTCTTTATCATGCTAAGAGGAGCAGGAAAAAGCAAAAAAATTTCAGACTTGCACCTTGCAATGCGGAGAAATTACTGTTTGTGCATTTACAATATTCATTGATTTTTGCCATTGAAAAACATCATGTTATTCATATACCAGAAATGTTTGAAGCTACTGACTGAATGAAAGGAGCTGGCATCTCACTCTCTTTGAATCTTCTTTATCATGCTAAGAGGAGCAGGAAAAAGCAAAAAATTTCAGAATTGCACCTTGCAATGCGGAGAAATTACTGTTTGTGCATTTACAATATTCATTGATTTTTGCCATTGAAAAACATCATGTTATTCATATACCAGAAATGTTTGAAGCTACTGACTGAATGAAAGGAGCTGACATCTCACTCTCTTTGAATCTTCTTTATCATGCTAAGAGGAGCAGGAAAAAGCAAAAAATTTCAGAATTGCACCTTGCAATGCGGAGAAATTACTGTTTGTGCATTTACAATATTCATTGATTTTTGCCATTGAAAAACATCCAGAAATGATTGAAGCTACTGACTGAATGAAAGGAGCTGGCATCTCACTCTCTTTGAATCTTCTTTATCATGCTAAGAGGAGCAGGAAAAAGCAAAAAATTTCAGAATTGCACCTTGCAATGCGGAGAAATTACTGTTTGTGCATTTACAATATTCATTGATTTTTGCCATTGAAAAACATCATGTTATTCATATACCAGAAATGTTTGAAGCTACTGACTGAATGAAAGGAGCTGGCATCTCACTCTCTTTGAATCTTCTTTATCATGCTAAGAGGAGCAGGAAAAAGCAAAAAATTTCAGAATTGCACCTTGCAATGCGGAGAAATTACTGTTTGTGCATTTACAATATTCATTGATTTTTGCCATTGAAAAACATCATGTTATTCATATACCAGAAATGTTTGAAGCTACTGACTGAATGAAAGG
The DNA here is from genome assembly GCF_046119375.1 of Phyllobates terribilis. Classification (NCBI taxonomy): domain Eukaryota; kingdom Metazoa; phylum Chordata; class Amphibia; order Anura; family Dendrobatidae; genus Phyllobates; species Phyllobates terribilis. The sequence goes on along the minus strand of NW_027365542.1, from coordinate 52,032 downwards.
AGCTGGCACCTCACTCTCTTTGAATCTTCTTTATCATGCTAAGAGGAGCGGGAAAAAGCAAAAAATTTCAGAATTGCACCTTGCAATGCGGAGAAATTAGTTTGTGCATTTACAATATTCATTGATTTTTGCCATTGAAAAACGTCCAGAAATGATTGAAGGTACTGACTGAATGAAAGGAGCTGGCATCTCACTCTCTTTGAATCTTCTTTATCATGCTAAGAGGAGCAGGAAAAAGCAAAAAATTTCAGAATTGCACCTTGCAATGCGGAGAAATTACTGTTTGTGCATTTACAATATTCATTGGTTTTTGCCATTGAAAAACGTCCAGAAATGATTGAAGCTACTGACTGAACGAAAGGAGCTGGCATCTCACTCTCTTTGAATCTTCTTTATCATGCTAAGAGGAGCAGGAAAAAGCAAAAAATTTCAGAATTGCACCTTGCAATGCGGAGAAATTACTGTTTGTGCATTTACAATATTCATTGATTTTTGCCATTGAAAAACATCATGTTATTCATATACCAGAAATGTTTGAAGCTACTGACTGAATGAAAGGAGCTGACATCTCACTCTCTTTGAATCTTCTTTATCATGCTAAGAGGAGCAGGAAAAAGCAAAAAATTTCAGAATTGCACCTTGCAATGCGGAGAAATTACTGTTTGTGCATTTACAATATTCATTGATTTTTGCCATTGAAAAACGTCCAGAAATGATTGAAGCTACTGACTGAATGAAAGGAGCTGGCATCTCACTCTCTTTGAATCTTCTTTATCATGCTAAGAGGAGCAGGAAAAAGCAAAAAATTTCAGAATTGCACCTTGCAATGCGGAGAAATTACTGTTTGTGTATTTACAATATTCATTGATTTTTGCCATTGAAAAACATGTTATTCATATACCAGAAATGTTTGAAGCTACTGACTGAATGAAAGGAGCTGGCACCTCACTCTCTTTGAATCTTCTTTATCATGCTAAGAGGAGCGGGAAAAAGCAAAAAATTTCAGAATTGCACCTTGCAATGCGGAGAAATTACTGTTTGTGCATTTACAATATTCATTGATTTTTGCCATTGAAAAACGTCCAGAAATGATTGAAGGTACTGACTGAATGAAAGGAGCTGGCATCTCACTCTCTTTGAATCTTCTTTATCATGCTAAGAGGAGCAGGAAAAAGCAAAAAATTTCAGAATTGCACCTTGCAATGCGGAGAAATTACTGTTTGTGCATTTACAATATTCATTGGTTTTTGCCATTGAAAAACGTCCAGAAATGATTGAAGCTACTGACTGAATGAAAGGAGCTGGCATCTCACTCTCTTTGAATCTTCTTTATCATGCTAAGAGGAGCAGGAAAAAGCAAAAAATTTCAGAATTGCACCTTGCAATGCGGAGAAATTACAGTTTGTGCATTTACAATATTCATTGATTTTTGCCATTGAAAAACATCCAGAAATGATTGAAGCTACTGACTGAATGAAAGGAGCTGGCATCTCACTCTCTTTGAATCTTCTTTATCATGCTAAGAGGAGCAGGAAAAAGCAAAAAATTTCAGAATTGCACCTTGCAATGCGGAGAAATTACTGTTTGTGCATTTACAATATTCATTGATTTTTGCCATTGAAAAACATCATGTTATTCATATACCAGAAATGTTTGAAGCTACTGACTGAATGAAAGGAGCTGGCATCTCACTCTCTTTGAATCTTCTTTATCATGCTAAGAGGAGCAGGAAAAAGCAAAAAATTTCAGAATTGCACCTTGCAATGTGGAGAAATTACTGTTTGTGCATTTACAATATTCATTGATTTTTACCATTGAAAAACGTCCAGAAATGATTGAAGCTACTGACTGAATGAAAGTAGCTGGCATCTCACTCTCTTTGAATCTTCTTTATCATGCTAAGAGGAGCAGGAAAAAGCAAAAAATTTCAGACTTGCACCTTGCAATGCGGAGAAATTACTGTTTGTGCATTTACAATATTCATTGATTTTTGCCATTGAAAAACATCATGTTATTCATATACCAGAAATGTTTGAAGCTACTGACTGAATGAAAGGAGCTGGCATCTCACTCTCTTTGAATCTTCTTTATCATGCTAAGAGGAGCAGGAAAAAGCAAAAAATTTCAGAATTGCACCTTGCAATGCGGAGAAATTACTGTTTGTGCATTTACAATATTCATTGATTTTTGCCATTGAAAAACATCATGTTATTCATATACCAGAAATGTTTGAAGCTACTGACTGAATGAAAGGAGCTGGCATCTCACTCTCTTTGAATCTTCTTTATCATGCTAAGAGGAGCAGGAAAAAGCAAAAAATTTCAGAATTGCACCTTGCAATGTGGAGAAATTACTGTTTGTGCATTTACAATATTCATTGATTTTTACCATTGAAAAACGTCCAGAAATGATTGAAGCTACTGACTGAATGAAAGTAGCTGGCATCTCACTCTCTTTGAATCTTCTTTATCATGCTAAGAGGAGAAGGAAAAAGCAAAAAAATTTCAGACTTGCACCTTGCAATGCGGAGAAATTACTGTTTGTGCATTTACAATATTCATTGATTTTTGCCATTGAAAAACATCATGTTATTCATATACCAGAAATGTTTGAAGCTACTGACTGAATGAAAGGAGCTGGCATCTCACTCTCTTTGAATCTTCTTTATCATGCTAAGAGGAGCAGGAAAAAGCAAAAAATTTCAGAATTGCACCTTGCAATGCGGAGAAATTACTGTTTGTGCATTTACAATATTCATTGATTTTTGCCATTGAAAAACATCATGTTATTCATATACCAGAAATGTTTGAAGCCACTGACTGAATGAAAGGAGCTGACATCTCACTCTCTTTGAATCTTCTTTATCATGCTAAGAGGAGCAGGAAAAAGCAAAAAATTTCAGAATTGCACCTTGCAATGCGGAGAAATTACTGTTTGTGCATTTACAATATTCATTGATTTTTGCCATTGAAAAACATCCAGAAATGATTGAAGCTACTGACTGAATGAAAGGAGCTGGCATCTCACTCTCTTTGAATCTTCTTTATCATGCTAAGAGGAGCAGGAAAAAGCAAAAAATTTCAGAATTGCACCTTGCAATGCGGAGAAATTACTGTTTGTGCATTTACAATATTCATTGATTTTTGCCATTGAAAAACATCATGTTATTCATATACCAGAAATGTTTGAAGCTACTGACTGAATGAAAGGAGCTGGCATCTCACTCTCTTTGAATCTTCTTTATCATGCTAAGAGGAGCAGGAAAAAGCAAAAAATTTCAGAATTGCACCTTGCAATGCGGAGAAATTACTGTTTGTGCATTTACAATATTCATTGATTTTTGCCATTGAAAAACATCATGTTATTCATATACCAGAAATGTTTGAAGCTACTGACTGAATGAAAGGAGCTGGCATCTCACTCTCTTTGAATCTTCTTTATCATGCTAAGAGGAGCAGGAAAAAGCAAAAAATTTCAGAATTGCACCTTGCAATGTGGAGAAATTACTGTTTGTGCATTTACAATATTCATTGATTTTTACCATTGAAAAACGTCCAGAAATGATTGAAGCTACTGACTGAATGAAAGTAACTGGCATCTCACTCTCTTTGAATCTTCTTTATCATGCTAAGAGGAGCAGGAAAAAGCAAAAAATTTCAGACTTGCACCTTGCAATGCGGAGAAATTACTGTTTGTGCATTTACAATATTCATTGATTTTTGCCATTGAAAAACATCATGTTATTCATATACCAGAAATGTTTGAAGCTACTGACTGAATGAAAGGAGCTGGCATCTCACTCTCTTTGAATCTTCTTTATCATGCTAAGAGGAGCAGGAAAAAGCAAAAAATTTCAGAATTGCACCTTGCAATGCGGAGAAATTACTGTTTGTGCATTTACAATATTCATTGATTTTTGCCATTGAAAAACGTCCAGAAATGATTGAAGCTACTGACTGAATGAAAGGAGCTGGCATCTCACTCTCTTGGAATCTTCTTTATCATGCTAAGAGGAGCAGGAAAAAGCAAAAAATTTCAGAATTGCACCTTGCAATGCGGAGAAATTACTGTTTGTGCATTTACAATATTCATTGATTTTTGCCATTGAAAAACATCCAGAAATGATTGAAGCTACTGACTGAATGAAAGGAGCTGGCATCTCACTCTCTTTGAATCTTCTTTATCATGCTAAGAGGAGCAGGAAAAATCAAAAAATTTCAGAATTGCACCTTGCAATGCGGAGAAATTACTGTTTGTGCATTTACAATATTCATTGATTTTTGCCATTGAAAAACATGTTATTCATATACCAGAAATGTTTGAAGCTACTGACTGAATGAAAGGAGCTGGCACCTCACTCTCTTTGAATCTTCTTTATCATGCTAAGAGGAGCGGGAAAAAGCAAAAAATTTCAGAATTGCACCTTGCAATGCGGAGAAATTACTGTTTGTGCATTTACAATATTCATTGATTTTTGCCATTGAAAAACGTCCAGAAATGATTGAAGGTACTGACTGAATGAAAGGAGCTGGCATCTCACTCTCTTTGAATCTTCTTTATCATGCTAAGAGGAGCAGGAAAAAGCAAAAAATTTCAGAATTGCACCTTGCAATGCGGAGAAATTACTGTTTGTGCATTTACAATATTCATTGATTTTTGCCACTGAAAAACGTCCAGAAATGATTGAAGCTACTGACTGAATGAAAGGAGCTGGCATCTCACTCTCTTTGAATCTTCTTTATCATGCTAATAGGAGCAGGAAAAAGCAAAAAATTTCAGAATTGCACCTTGCAATGTGGAGAAATTACTGTTTGTGCATTTACAATATTCATTGATTTTTACCATTGAAAAACGTCCAGAAATGATTGAAGCTACTGACTGAATGAAAGTAGCTGGCATCTCACTCTCTTTGAATCTTCTTTATCATGCTAAGAGGAGCAGGAAAAAGCAAAAAATTTCAGACTTGCACCTTGCAATGCGGAGAAATTACTGTTTGTGCATTTACAATATTCATTGATTTTTGCCATTGAAAAACATCGTTATTCATATACCAGAAATGTTTGAAGCTACTGACTGAATGAAAGGAGCTGGCATCTCACTCTCTTTGAATCTTCTTTATCATGCTAAGAGGAGCAGGAAAAAGCAAAAAATTTCAGAATTGCACCTTGCAATGCGGAGAAATTACTGTTTGTGCATTTACAATATTCATTGATTTTTGCCATTGAAAAACATCATGTTATTCATATACCAGAAATGTTTGAAGCTACTGACTGAATGAAAGGAGCTGGCATCTCACTCTCTTTGAATCTTCTTTATCATGCTAAGAGGAGCAGGAAAAAGCAAAAAATTTCAGAATTGCACCTTGCAATGCGGAGAAATTACTCTTTGTGCTTTTACAATATTCATTGATTTTTGCCATTGAAAAACGTCCAGAAATGATTGAAGCTACTGACTGAATGAAAGGAGCTGGCATCTCACTCTCTTTGAATCTTCTTTATCATGGTAAGAGGAGCAGGAAAAATCAAAAAATTTCAGAATTGCACCTTGCAATGCGGAGAAATTACTGTTTGTGCATTTACAATATTCATTGATTTTTGCCATTGAAAAACATGTTATTCATATACCAGAAATGTTTGAAGCTACTGACTGAATGAAAGGAGCTGGCACCTCACTCTCTTTGAATCTTCTTTATCATGCTAAGAGGAGCGGGAAAAAGCAAAAAATTTCAGAATTGCACCTTGCAATGCGGAGAAATTACTGTTTGTGCATTTACAATATTCATTGATTTTTGCCATTGAAAAACGTCCAGAAATGATTGAAGCTACTGACTGAATGAAAGGAGCTGGCATCTCACTCTCTTTGAATCTTCTTTATCATGCTAAGAGGAGCAGGAAAAAGCAAAAAATTTCAGAATTGCACCTTGCAATGCGGAGAAATTACTGTTTGTGCATTTACAATATTCATTGATTTTTGCCATTGAAAAAGTCCAGAAATGATTGAAGCTACTGACTGAATGAAAGGAGCTGGCATCTCACTCTCTTTGAATCTTCTTTATAATGCTAGGAGGAGCAGGAAAAAGCAAAAAATTTCAGAATTGCACCTTGCAATGCGGAGAAATTACAGTTTGTGCATTTACAATATTCATTGATTTTTGCCATTGAAAAACATCCAGAAATGATTGAAGCTACTGACTGAATGAAAGGAGCTGGCATCTCACTCTCTTTGAATCTTCTTTATCATGCTAAGAGGAGCAGGAAAAAGCAAAAAATTTCAGAATTGCACCTTGCAATGCGGAGAAATTACTGTTTGTGCATTTACAATATTCATTGATTTTTGCCATTGAAAAACATCATGTTATTCATATACCAGAAATGTTTGAAGCTACTGACTGAATGAAAGGAGCTGGCATCTCACTCTCTTTGAATCTTCTTTATCATGCTAAGAGGAGCAGGAAAAAGCAAAAAATTTCAGAATTGCACCTTGCAATGTGGAGAAATTACTGTTTGTGCATTTACAATATTCATTGATTTTTACCATTGAAAGACGTCCAGAAATGATTGAAGCTACTGACTGAATGAAAGTAGCTGGCATCTCACTCTCTTCGAATCTTCTTTATCATGCTAAGAGGAGCAGGAAAAAGCAAAAAATTTCAGACTTGCACCTTGCAATGCGGAGAAATTACTGTTTGTGCATTTACAATATTCATTGATTTTTGCCATTGAAAAACGTCCAGAAATGATTGAAGGTACTGACTGAATGAAAGGAGCTGGCATCTCACTCTCTTTGAATCTTCTTTATCATGCTAAGAGGAGCAGGAAAAAGCAAAAATTTCAGAATTGCACCTTGCAATGCGGAGAAATTACTGTTTGTGCATTTACAATATTCATTGATTTTTGCCACTGAAAAACGTCCAGAAATGATTGAAGCTACTGACTGAATGAAAGGAGCTGGCATCTCACTCTCTTTGAATCTTCTTTATCATGCTAAGAGGAGCAGGAAAAAGCAAAAAATTTCAGAATTGCACCTTGCAATGCGGAGAAATTACAGTTTGTGCATTTACAATATTTATTGATTTTTGCCATTGAAAAACATCCAGAAATGATTGAAGCTACTGACTGAATGAAAGGAGCTGGCATCTCACTCTCTTTGAATCTTCTTTATCATGCTAAGAGGAGCAGGAAAAAGCAAAAAATTTCAGAATTGCACCTTGCAATGCGGAGAAATTACTGTTTGTGCATTTACAATATTCATTGATTTTTGCCATTGAAAAACATCATGTTATTCATATACCAGAAATGTTTGAAGCTACTGACTGAATGAAAGGAGCTGGCATCTCACTCTCTTTGAATCTTCTTTATCATGCTAAGAGGAGCAGGAAAAAGCAAAAAATTTCAGAATTGCACCTTGCAATGTGGAGAAATTACTGTTTGTGCATTTACAATATTCATTGATTTTTACCATTGAAAAACGTCCAGAAATGATTGAAGCTACTGACTGAATGAAAGTAGCTGGCATCTCACTCTCTTTGAATCTTCTTTATCATGCTAAGAGGAGCAGGAAAAAGCAAAAAATCTCAGACTTGCACCTTGCAATGCGGAGAAATTACTGTTTGTGCATTTACAATATTCATTGATTTTTGCCATTGAAAAACATCATGTTATTCATATACCAGAAATGTTTGAAGCTACTGACTGAATGAAAGGAGCTGGCATCTCACTCTCTTTGAATCTTCTTTATCATGCTAAGAGGAGCAGGAAAAAGCAAAAAATTTCAGAATTGCACCTTGCAATGCGGAGAAATTACTGTTTGTGCATTTACAATATTCATTGATTTTTGCCATTGAAAAACATCATGTTATTCATATACCAGAAATGTTTGAAGCTACTGACTGAATGAAAGGAGCTGGCATCTCACTCTCTTTGAATCTTCTTTATCATGCTAAGAGGAGCAGGAAAAAGCAAAAAATTTCAGAATTGCACCTTGCAATGCGGAGAAATTACTGTTTGTGCATTTACAATATTCATTGATTTTTGCCATTGAAAAACGTCCAGAAATGATTGAAGCTACTGACTGAATGAAAGGAGCTGGCATCTCACTCTCTTGGAATCTTCTTTATCATGCTAAGAGGAGCAGGAAAAAGCAAAAAATTTCAGAATTGCACCTTGCAATGCGGAGAAATTACTGTTTGTGCATTTACAATATTCATTGATTTTTGCCATTGAAAAACATCCAGAAATGATTGAAGCTACTGACTGAATGAAAGGAGCTGGCATCTCACTCTCTTTGAATCTTCTTTATCATGCTAAGAGGAGCAGGAAAAATCAAAAAATTTCAGAATTGCACCTTGCAATGCGGAGAAATTACTGTTTGTGCATTTACAATATTCATTGATTTTTGCCATTGAAAAACATGTTATTCATATACCAGAAATGTTTGAAGCTACTGACTGAATGAAAGGAGCTGGCACCTCACTCTCTTTGAATCTTCTTTATCATGCTAAGAGGAGCGGGAAAAAGCAAAAAATTTCAGAATTGCACCTTGCAATGCGGAGAAATTACTGTTTGTGCATTTACAATATTCATTGATTTTTGCCATTGAAAAACGTCCAGAAATGATTGAAGGTACTGACTGAATGAAAGGAGCTGGCATCTCACTCTCTTTGAATCTTCTTTATCATGCTAAGAGGAGCAGGAAAAAGCAAAAAATTTCAGAATTGCACCTTGCAATGCGGAGAAATTACTGTTTGTGCATTTACAATATTCATTGATTTTTGCCACTGAAAAACGTCCAGAAATGATTGAAGCTACTGACTGAATGAAAGGAGCTGGCATCTCACTCTCTTTGAATCTTCTTTATCATGCTAATAGGAGCAGGAAAAAGCAAAAAATTTCAGAATTGCACCTTGCAATGTGGAGAAATTACTGTTTGTGCATTTACAATATTCATTGATTTTTACCATTGAAAAACGTCCAGAAATGATTGAAGCTACTGACTGAATGAAAGTAGCTGGCATCTCACTCTCTTTGAATCTTCTTTATCATGCTAAGAGGAGCAGGAAAAAGCAAAAAATTTCAGACTTGCACCTTGCAATGCGGAGAAATTACTGTTTGTGCATTTACAATATTCATTGATTTTTGCCATTGAAAAACATCGTTATTCATATACCAGAAATGTTTGAAGCTACTGACTGAATGAAAGGAGCTGGCATCTCACTCTCTTTGAATCTTCTTTATCATGCTAAGAGGAGCAGGAAAAAGCAAAAAATTTCAGAATTGCACCTTGCAATGCGGAGAAATTACTGTTTGTGCATTTACAATATTCATTGATTTTTGCCATTGAAAAACATCATGTTATTCATATACCAGAAATGTTTGAAGCTACTGACTGAATGAAAGGAGCTGGCATCTCACTCTCTTTGAATCTTCTTTATCATGCTAAGAGGAGCAGGAAAAAGCAAAAAATTTCAGAATTGCACCTTGCAATGCGGAGAAATTACTCTTTGTGCTTTTACAATATTCATTGATTTTTGCCATTGAAAAACGTCCAGAAATGATTGAAGCTACTGACTGAATGAAAGGAGCTGGCATCTCACTCTCTTTGAATCTTCTTTATCATGCTAAGAGGAGCAGGAAAAATCAAAAAATTTCAGAATTGCACCTTGCAATGCGGAGAAATTACTGTTTGTGCATTTACAATATTCATTGATTTTTGCCATTGAAAAACATGTTATTCATATACCAGAAATGTTTGAAGCTACTGACTGAATGAAAGGAGCTGGCACCTCACTCTCTTTGAATCTTCTTTATCATGCTAAGAGGAGCGGGAAAAAGCAAAAAATTTCAGAATTGCACCTTGCAATGCGGAGAAATTACTGTTTGTGCATTTACAATATTCATTGATTTTTGCCATTGAAAAACGTCCAGAAATGATTGAAGCTACTGACTGAATGAAAGGAGCTGGCATCTCACTCTCTTTGAATCTTCTTTATCATGCTAAGAGGAGCAGGAAAAAGCAAAAAATTTCAGAATTGCACCTTGCAATGCGGAGAAATTACTGTTTGTGCATTTACAATATTCATTGATTTTTGCCATTGAAAAACGTCCAGAAATGATTGAAGCTACTGACTGAATGAAAGGAGCTGGCATCTCACTCTCTTTGAATCTTCTTTATCATGCTAAGAGGAGCAGGAAAAAGCAAAAAATTTCAGAATTGCACCTTGCAATGCGGAGAAATTACAGTTTGTGCATTTACAATATTCATTGATTTTTGCCATTGAAAAACATCCAGAAATGATTGAAGCTACTGACTGAATGAAAGGAGCTGGCATCTCACTCTCTTTGAATCTTCTTTATCATGCTAAGAGGAGCAGGAAAAAGCAAAAAATTTCAGAATTGCACCTTGCAATGCGGAGAAATTACTGTTTGTGCATTTACAATATTCATTGATTTTTGCCATTGAAAAACATCATGTTATTCATATACCAGAAATGTTTGAAGCTACTGACTGAATGAAAGGAGCTGGCATCTCACTCTCTTTGAATCTTCTTTATCATGCTAAGAGGAGCAGGAAAAAGCAAAAAATTTCAGAATTGCACCTTGCAATGTGGAGAAATTACGGTTTGTGCATTTACAATATTCATTGATTTTTACCATTGAAAGACGTCCAGAAATGATTGAAGCTACTGACTGAATGAAAGTAGCTGGCATCTCACTCTCTTCGAATCTTCTTTATCATGCTAAGAGGAGCAGGAAAAAGCAAAAAATTTCAGACTTGCACCTTGCAATGCGGAGAAATTACTGTTTGTGCATTTACAATATTCATTGATTTTTGCCATTGAAAAACGTCCAGAAATGATTGAAGGTACTGACTGAATGAAAGGAGCTGGCATCTCACTCTCTTTGAATCTTCTTTATCATGCTAAGAGGAGCAGGAAAAAGCAAAAAATTTCAGAATTGCACCTTGCAATGCGGAGAAATTACTGTTTGTGCATTTACAATATTCATTGATTTTTGCCACTGAAAAACGTCCAGAAATGATTGAAGCTACTGACTGAATGAAAGGAGCTGGCATCTCACTCTCTTTGAATCTTCTTTATCATGCTAAGAGGAGCAGGAAAAAGCAAAAAATTTCAGAATTGCACCTTGCAATGCGGAGAAATTACAGTTTGTGCATTTACAATATTTATTGATTTTTGCCATTGAAAAACATCCAGAAATGATTGAAGCTACTGACTGAATGAAAGGAGCTGGCATCTCACTCTCTTTGAATCTTCTTTATCATGCTAAGAGGAGCAGGAAAAAGCAAAAAATTTCAGAATTGCACCTTGCAATGCAGAGAAATTACTGTTTGTGCATTTACAATATTCATTGATTTTTGCCATTGAAAAACATCATGTTATTCATATACCAGAAATGTTTGAAGCTACTGACTGAATGAAAGGAGCTGGCATCTCACTCTCTTTGAATCTTCTTTATCATGCTAAGAGGAGCAGGAAAAAGCAAAAAATTTCAGAATTGCACCTTGCAATGCGGAGAAATTACAGTTTGTGCATTTACAATATTTATTGATTTTTGCCATTGAAAAACATCCAGAAATGATTGAAGCTACTGACTGAATGAAAGGAGCTGGCATCTCACTCTCTTTGAATCTTCTTTATCATGCTAAGAGGAGCAGGAAAAAGCAAAAAATTTCAGAATTGCACCTTGCAATGCGGAGAAATTACTGTTTGTGCATTTACAATATTCATTGATTTTTGCCATTGAAAAACATCATGTTATTCATATACCAGAAATGTTTGAAGCTACTGACTGAATGAAAGGAGCTGGCATCTCACTCTCTTTGAATCTTCTTTATCATGCTAAGAGGAGCAGGAAAAAGCAAAAAATTTCAGAATTGCACCTTGCAATGCGGAGAAATTACTGTTTGTGCATTTACAATATTCATTGATTTTTGCCATTGAAAAACATCATGTTATTCATATACCAGAAATGTTTGAAGCTACTGACTGAATGAAAGGAGCTGGCATCTCACTCTCTTTGAATCTTCTTTATCATGCTAAGAGGAGCAGGAAAAAGCAAAAAATTTCAGAATTGCACCTTGCAATGCGGAGAAATTACTCTTTGTGCTTTTACAATATTCATTGATTTTTGCCATTGAAAAACGTCCAGAAATGATTGAAGCTACTGACTGAATGAAAGGAGCTGGCATCTCACTCTCTTTGAATCTTCTTTATCATGCTAAGAGGAGCAGGAAAAATCAAAAAATTTCAGAATTGCACCTTGCAATGCGGAGAAATTACTGTTTGTGCATTTACAATATTCATTGATTTTTGCCATTGAAAAACATGTTATTCATATACCAGAAATGTTTGAAGCTACTGACTGAATGAAAGGAGCTGGCACCTCACTCTCTTTGAATCTTCTTTATCATGCTAAGAGGAGCGGGAAAAAGCAAAAAATTTCAGAATTGCACCTTGCAATGCGGAGAAATTACTGTTTGTGCATTTACAATATTCATTGATTTTTGCCATTGAAAAACGTCCAGAAATGATTGAAGCTACTGACTGAATGAAAGGAGCTGGCATCTCACTCTCTTTGAATCTTCTTTATCATGCTAAGAGGAGCAGGAAAAAGCAAAAAATTTCAGAATTGCACCTTGCAATGCGGAGAAATTACTGTTTGTGCATTTACAATATTCATTGATTTTTGCCATTGAAAAACGTCCAGAAATGATTGAAGCTACTGACTGAATGAAAGGAGCTGGCATCTCACTCTCTTTGAATCTTCTTTATCATGCTAAGAGGAGCAGGAAAAAGCAAAAAATTTCAGAATTGCACCTTGCAATGCGGAGAAATTACAGTTTGTGCATTTACAATATTCATTGATTTTTGCCATTGAAAAACATCCAGAAATGATTGAAGCTACTGACTGAATGAAAGGAGCTGGCATCTCACTCTCTTTGAATCTTCTTTATCATGCTAAGAGGAGCAGGAAAAAGCAAAAAATTTCAGAATTGCACCTTGCAATGCGGAGAAATTACTGTTTGTGCATTTACAATATTCATTGATTTTTGCCATTGAAAAACATCATGTTATTCATATACCAGAAATGTTTGAAGCTACTGACTGAATGAAAGGAGCTGGCATCTCACTCTCTTTGAATCTTCTTTATCATGCTAAGAGGAGCAGGAAAAAGCAAAAAAATTCAGAATTGCACCTTGCAATGTGGAGAAATTACTGTTTGTGCATTTACAATATTCATTGATTTTTACCATTGAAAGACGTCCAGAAATGATTGAAGCTACTGACTGAATGAAAGTAGCTGGCATCTCACTCTCTTCGAATCTTCTTTATCATGCTAAGAGGAGCAGGAAAAAGCAAAAAATTTCAGACTTGCACCTTGCAATGCGGAGAAATTACTGTTTGTGCATTTACAATATTCATTGATTTTTGCCATTGAAAAACGTCCAGAAATGATTGAAGGTACTGACTGAATGAAAGGAGCTGGCATCTCACTCTCTTTGAATCTTCTTTATCATGCTAAGAGGAGCAGGAAAAAGCAAAAAATTTCAGAATTGCACCTTGCAATGCGGAGAAATTACTGTTTGTGCATTTACAATATTCATTGATTTTTGCCACTGAAAAACGTCCAGAAATGATTGAAGCTACTGACTGAATGAAAGGAGCTGGCATCTCACTCTCTTTGAATCTTCTTTATCATGCTAAGAGGAGCAGGAAAAAGCAAAAAATTTCAGAATTGCACCTTGCAATGCGGAGAAATTACAGTTTGTGCATTTACAATATTTATTGATTTTTGCCATTGAAAAACATCCAGAAATGATTGAAGCTACTGACTGAATGAAAGGAGCTGGCATCTCACTCTCTTTGAATCTTCTTTATCATGCTAAGAGGAGCAGGAAAAAGCAAAAAATTTCAGAATTGCACCTTGCAATGCGGAGAAATTACTGTTTGTGCATTTACAATATTCATTGATTTTTGCCATTGAAAAACATCATGTTATTCATATACCAGAAATGTTTGAAGCTACTGACTGAATGAAAGGAGCTGGCATCTCACTCTCTTTGAATCTTCTTTATCATGCTAAGAGGAGCAGGAAAAAGCAAAAAATTTCAGAATTGCACCTTGCAATGTGGAGAAATTACTGTTTGTGCATTTACAATATTCATTGATTTTTACCATTGAAAAACGTCCAGAAATGATTGAAGCTACTGACTGAATGAAAGTAGCTGGCATCTCACTCTCTTTGAATCTTCTTTATCATGCTAAGAGGAGCAGGAAAAAGCAAAAAATCTCAGACTTGCACCTTGCAATGCGGAGAAATTACTGTTTGTGCATTTACAATATTCATTGATTTTTGCCATTGAAAAACATCATGTTATTCATATACCAGAAATGTTTGAAGCTACTGACTGAATGAAAGGAGCTGGCATCTCACTCTCTTTGAATCTTCTTTATCATGCTAAGAGGAGCAGGAAAAAGCAAAAAATTTCAGAATTGCACCTTGCAATGCGGAGAAATTACTGTTTGTGCATTTACAATATTCATTGATTTTTGCCATTGAAAAACATCATGTTATTCATATACCAGAAATGTTTGAAGCTACTGACTGAATGAAAGGAGCTGGCATCTCACTCTCTTTGAATCTTCTTTATCATGCTAAGAGGAGCAGGAAAAAGCAAAAAATTTCAGAATTGCACCTTGCAATGCGGAGAAATTACTGTTTGTGCATTTACAATATTCATTGATTTTTGCCATTGAAAAACATCCAGAAATGATTGAAGCTACTGACTGAATGAAAGGAGCTGGCATCTCACTCTCTTTGAATCTTCTTTATCATGCTAAGAGGAGCAGGAAAAATCAAAAAATTTCAGAATTGCACCTTGCAATGCGGAGAAATTACTGTTTGTGCATTTACAATATTCATTGATTTTTGCCATTGAAAAACATGTTATTCATATACCAGAAATGTTTGAAGCTACTGACTGAATGAAAGGAGCTGGCACCTCACTCTCTTTGAATCTTCTTTATCATGCTAAGAGGAGCGGGAAAAAGCAAAAAATTTCAGAATTGCACCTTGCAATGCGGAGAAATTACTGTTTGTGCATTTACAATATTCATTGATTTTTGCCATTGAAAAACGTCCAGAAATGATTGAAGGTACTGACTAAATGAAAGGAACTGGCATCTCACTCTCTTTGAATCTTCTTTATCATGCTAAGAGGAGCAGGAAAAAGCAAAAAATTTCAGAATTGCACCTTGCAATGCGGAGAAATTACTGTTTGTGCATTTACAATATTCATTGATTTTTGCCATTGAAAAACGTCCAGAAATGATTGAAGCTACTGACTGAATGAAAGGAGCTGGCATCTCACTCTCTTTGAATCTTCTTTATCATGCTAAGAGGAGCAGGAAAAAGCAAAAAATTTCAGAATTGCACTTTGCAATACGGAGAAATTACAGTTTGTGCATTTACAATATTCATTGATTTTTGCCATTGAAAAACATCCAGAAATGATTGAAGCTACTGACTGAATGAAAGGAGCTGGCATCTCACTCTCTTTGAATCTTCTTTATCATACTAAGAGGAGCAGGAAAAAGCAAAAAATTTCAGACTTGCACCTTGCAATGCGGAGAAATTACTGTTTGTGCATTTACAATATTCATTGATTTTTGCCATTGAAAAACATGTTATTCATATACCAGAAATGTTTGAAGCTACTGACTGAATGAAAGGAGCTGGCACCTCACTCTCTTTGAATCTTCTTTATCATGCTAAGAGGAGCGGGAAAAAGCAAAAAATTTCAGAATTGCACCTTGCAATGCGGAGAAATTACTGTTTGTGCATTTACAATATTCATTGATTTTTGCCATTGAAAAACGTCCAGAAATGATTGAAGCTACTGACTGAATGAAAGGAGCTGGCATCTCACTCTCTTTGAATCTTCTTTATCATGCTAAGAGGAGCAGGAAAAAGCAAAAAATTTCAGAATTGCACCTTGCAATGCGGAGAAATTACTGTTTGTGCATTTACAATATTCATTGATTTTTGCCATTGAAAAACGTCCAGAAATGATTGAAGCTACTGACTGAATGAAAGGAGCTGGCATCTCACTCTCTTTGAATCTTCTTTATCATGCTAAGAGGAGCAGGAAAAAGCAAAAAATTTCAGAATTGCACCTTGCAATGCGGAGAAATTACAGTTTGTGCATTTACAATATTCATTGATTTTTGCCATTGAAAAACATCCAGAAATGATTGAAGCTACTGACTGAATGAAAGGAGCTGGCATCTCACTCTCTTTGAATCTTCTTTATCATGCTAAGAGGAGCAGGAAAAAGCAAAAAATTTCAGAATTGCACCTTGCAATGCGGAGAAATTACTGTTTGTGCATTTACAATATTCATTGATTTTTGCCATTGAAAAACATCATGTTATTCATATACCAGAAATGTTTGAAGCTACTGACTCAATGAAAGGAGCTGGCATCTCACTCTCTTTGAATCTTCTTTATCATGCTAAGAGGAGCAGGAAAAAGCAAAAAATTTCAGAATTGCACCTTGCAATGTGGAGAAATTACTGTTTGTGCATTTACAATATTCATTGATTTTTACCATTGAAAAACGTCCAGAAATGATTGAAGCTACTGACTGAATGAAAGTAGCTGGCATCTCACTCTCTTCGAATCTTCTTTATCATGCTAAGAGGAGCAGGAAAAAGCAAAAAATTTCAGACTTGCACCTTGCAATGCGGAGAAATTACTGTTTGTGCATTTACAATATTCATTGATTTTTGCCATTGAAAAACGTCCAGAAATGATTGAAGGTACTGACTGAATGAAAGGAGCTGGCATCTCACTCTCTTTGAATCTTCTTTATCATGCTAAGAGGAGCAGGAAAAAGCAAAAAATTTCAGAATTGCACCTTGCAATGCGGAGAAATTACTGTTTGTGCATTTACAATATTCATTGATTTTTGCCACTGAAAAACGTCCAGAAATGATTGAAGCTACTGACTGAATGAAAGGAGCTGGCATCTCACTCTCTTTGAATCTTCTTTATCATGCTAAGAGGAGCAGGAAAAAGCAAAAAATTTCAGAATTGCACCTTGCAATGCGGAGAAATTACAGTTTGTGCATTTACAATATTTATTGATTTTTGCCATTGAAAAACATCCAGAAATGATTGAAGCTACTGACTGAATGAAAGGAGCTGGCATCTCACTCTCTTTGAATCTTCTTTATCATGCTAAGAGGAGCAGGAAAAAGCAAAAAATTTCAGAATTGCACCTTGCAATGCGGAGAAATTACTGTTTGTGCATTTACAATATTCATTGATTTTTGCCATTGAAAAACATCATGTTATTCATATACCAGAAATGTTTGAAGCTACTGACTGAATGAAAGGAGCTGGCATCTCACTCTCTTTGAATCTTCTTTATCATGCTAAGAGGAGCAGGAAAAAGCAAAAAATTTCAGAATTGCACCTTGCAATGTGGAGAAATTACTGTTTGTGCATTTACAATATTCATTGATTTTTACCATTGAAAAACGTCCAGAAATGATTGAAGCTACTGACTGAATGAAAGTAGCTGGCATCTCACTCTCTTTGAATCTTCTTTATCATGCTAAGAGGAGCAGGAAAAAGCAAAAAATCTCAGACTTGCACCTTGCAATGCGGAGAAATTACTGTTTGTGCATTTACAATATTCATTGATTTTTGCCATTGAAAAACATCATGTTATTCATATACCAGAAATGTTTGAAGCTACTGACTGAATGAAAGGAGCTGGCATCTCACTCTCTTTGAATCTTCTTTATCATGCTAAGAGGAGCAGGAAAAAGCAAAAAATTTCAGAATTGCACCTTGCAATGCGGAGAAATTACTGTTTGTGCATTTACAATATTCATTGATTTTTGCCATTGAAAAACATCATGTTATTCATATACCAGAAATGTTTGAAGCTACTGACTGAATGAAAGGAGCTGGCATCTCACTCTCTTTGAATCTTCTTTATCATGCTAAGAGGAGCAGGAAAAAGCAAAAAATTTCAGAATTGCACCTTGCAATGCGGAGAAATTACTGTTTGTGCATTTACAATATTCATTGATTTTTGCCATTGAAAAACATCCAGAAATGATTGAAGCTACTGACTGAATGAAAGGAGCTGGCATCTCACTCTCTTTGAATCTTCTTTATCATGCTAAGAGGAGCAGGAAAAATCAAAAAATTTCAGAATTGCACCTTGCAATGCGGAGAAATTACTGTTTGTGCATTTACAATATTCATTGATTTTTGCCATTGAAAAACATGTTATTCATATACCAGAAATGTTTGAAGCTACTGACTGAATGAAAGGAGCTGGCACCTCACTCTCTTTGAGTCTTCTTTATCATGCTAAGAGGAGCGGGAAAAAGCAAAAAATTTCAGAATTGCACCTTGCAATGCGGAGAAATTACTGTTTGTGCATTTACAATATTCATTGATTTTTGCCATTGAAAAACGTCCAGAAATGATTGAAGGTACTGACTAAATGAAAGGAGCTGGCATCTCACTCTCTTTGAATCTTCTTTATCATGCTAAGAGGAGCAGGAAAAAGCAAAAAATTTCAGAATTGCACCTTGCAATGCGGAGAAATTACTGTTTGTGCATTTACAATATTCATTGATTTTTGCCATTGAAAAACGTCCAGAAATGATTGAAGCTACTGACTGAATGAAAGGAGCTGGCATCTCACTCTCTTTGAATGTTCTTTATCATGCTAAGAGGAGCAGGAAAAAGCAAAAAATTTCAGAATTGCACTTTGCAATACGGAGAAATTACAGTTTGTGCATTTACAATATTCATTGATTTTTGCCATTGAAAAACATCCAGAAATGATTGAAGCTACTGACTGAATGAAAGGAGCTGGCATCTCACTCTCTTTGAATCTTCTTTATCATACTAAGAGGAGCAGGAAAAAGCAAAAAATTTCAGACTTGCACCTTGCAATGCGGAGAAATTACTGTTTGTGCATTTACAATATTCATTGATTTTTGCCATTGAAAAACATCATGTTATTCATATACCAGAAATGTGTGAAGCTACTGACTGAATGAAAGGAGCTGGCATCTCACTCTCTTTGAATCTTCTTTATCATGCTAAGAGGAGCAGGAAAAAGCAAAAAATTTCAGAATTGCACCTTGCAATGCGGAGAAATTACTGTTTGTGCATTTACAATATTCATTGATTTTTGCCATTGAAAAACGTCCAGAAATGATTGAAGCTACTGACTGAATGAAAGGAGCTGGCATCTCACTCTCTTTGAATCTTGTTTATCATGCTAAGAGGAGCAGGAAAAAGCAAAAAATTTCAGAATTGCACCTTGCAATGCGGAGAAATTACTGTTTGTGCATTTACAATATTCATTGATTTTTGCCATTGAAAAACGTCCAGAAATGATTGAAGCTACTGACTGAATGAAAGGAGCTGGCATCTCACTCTCTTTGAATCTTCTTTATCATGCTAAGAGGAGCAGGAAAAAGCAAAAAATTTCAGAATTGCACCTTGCAATGCGGAGAAATTACTGTTTGTGCATTTACAATATTCATTGATTTTTGCCATTGAAAAACATCATGTTATTCATATACCAGAAATGATTGAAGCTACTGACTGAATGAAAGGAGCTGGCATCTCACTATCTTTGAATCTTCTTTATCATGCTAAGAGGAGCAGGAAAAAGTAAAAAATTTCAGAATTGCACCTTGCAATGCGGAGAAATTACTGTTTGTGCATTTATAATATTCAATGATTTTTGCCATTGAAAAACGTCCAGAAATGATTGAAGCTACTGACTGAACGAAAGGAGCTGGCATCTCACTCTCTTTGAATCTTCTTTATCATGCTAAGAGGAGCAGGAAAAAGCAAAAAATTTCAGAATTGCACCTTGCAATGCGGAGAAATTACTGTTTGTGCATTTACAATATTCATTGATTTTTGCCATTGAAAAACGTCCAGAAATGATTGAAGCTACTGACTGAATGAAAGGAGCTGGCATCTCACTCTCTTTGAATCTTCTTTATCATGCTAAGAGGAGCAGGAAAAAGCAAAAAATTTCAGAATTGCACCTTGCAATGCGGAGAAATTACTGTTTGTGCATTTACAATATTCATTGATTTTTGCCATTGAAAAACATCATGTTATTCATATACCAGAAATGTTTGAAGCTACTGACTGAATGAAAGGAGCTGACATCTCACTCTCTTTGAATCTTCTTTATCATGCTAAGAGGAGCAGGAAAAAGCAAAAAATTTCAGAATTGCACCTTGCAATGCGGAGAAATTACTGTTTGTGCATTTACAATATTCATTGATTTTTGCCATTGAAAAACGTCCAGAAATGATTGAAGCTACTGACTGAATGAAAGGAGCTGGCATCTCACTCTCTTTGAATCTTCTTTATCATGCTAAGAGGAGCAGGAAAAAGCAAAAAATTTCAGAATTGCACCTTGCAATGCGGAGAAATTACTGTTTGTGCATTTACAATATTCATTGATTTTTGCCATTGAAAAACATCATGTTATTCATATACCAGAAATGTTTGAAGCTACTGACTGAATGAAAGGAGCTGGCATCTCACTATCTTTGAATCTTCTTTATCATGCTAAGAGGAGCAGGAAAAAGCAAAAAATTTCAGAATTGCACCTTGCAATGTGGAGAAATTACTGTTTGTGCATTTACAATATTCATTGATTTTTACCATTGAAAAACGTCCAGAAATGATTGAAGCTACTGACTGAATGAAAGTAGCTGGCATCTCACTCTCTTTGAATCTTCTTTATCATGCTAAGAGGAGCAGGAAAAAGCAAAAAATCTCAGACTTGCACCTTGCAATGCGGAGAAATTACTGTTTGTGCATTTACAATATTCATTGATTTTTGCCATTGAAAAACATCATGTTATTCATATACCAGAAATGTTTGAAGCTACTGACTGAATGAAAGGAGCTGGCATCTCACTCTCTTTGAATCTTCTTTATCATGCTAAGAGGAGCAGGAAAAAGCAAAAAATTTCAGAATTGCACCTTGCAATGCGGAGAAATTACTGTTTGTGCATTTACAATATTCATTGATTTTTGCCATTGAAAAACATCATGTTATTCATATACCAGAAATGTTTGAAGCTACTGACTGAATGAAAGGAGCTGGCATCTCACTCTCTTTGAATCTTCTTTATCATGCTAAGAGGAGCAGGAAAAAGCAAAAAATTTCAGAATTGCACCTTGCAATGCGGAGAAATTACTGTTTGTGCATTTACAATATTCATTGATTTTTGCCATTGAAAAACATCCAGAAATGATTGAAGCTACTGACTGAATGAAAGGAGCTGGCATCTCACTCTCTTTGAATCTTCTTTATCATGCTAAGAGGAGCAGGAAAAATCAAAAAATTTCAGAATTGCACCTTGCAATGCGGAGAAATTACTGTTTGTGCATTTACAATATTCATTGATTTTTGCCATTGAAAAACATGTTATTCATATACCAGAAATGTTTGAAGCTACTGACTGAATGAAAGGAGCTGGCACCTCACTCTCTTTGAGTCTTCTTTATCATGCTAAGAGGAGCGGGAAAAAGCAAAAAATTTCAGAATTGCACCTTGCAATGCGGAGAAATTACTGTTTGTGCATTTACAATATTCATTGATTTTTGCCATTGAAAAACGTCCAGAAATGATTGAAGGTACTGACTAAATGAAAGGAGCTGGCATCTCACTCTCTTTGAATCTTCTTTATCATGCTAAGAGGAGCAGGAAAAAGCAAAAAATTTCAGAATTGCACCTTGCAATGCGGAGAAATTACTGTTTGTGCATTTACAATATTCATTGATTTTTGCCATTGAAAAACGTCCAGAAATGATTGAAGCTACTGACTGAATGAAAGGAGCTGGCATCTCACTCTCTTTGAATGTTCTTTATCATGCTAAGAGGAGCAGGAAAAAGCAAAAAATTTCAGAATTGCACTTTGCAATACGGAGAAATTACAGTTTGTGCATTTACAATATTCATTGATTTTTGCCATTGAAAAACATCCAGAAATGATTGAAGCTACTGACTGAATGAAAGGAGCTGGCATCTCACTCTCTTTGAATCTTCTTTATCATACTAAGAGGAGCAGGAAAAAGCAAAAAATTTCAGACTTGCACCTTGCAATGCGGAGAAATTACTGTTTGTGCATTTACAATATTCATTGATTTTTGCCATTGAAAAACATCATGTTATTCATATACCAGAAATGTGTGAAGCTACTGACTGAATGAAAGGAGCTGGCATCTCACTCTCTTTGAATCTTCTTTATCATGCTAAGAGGAGCAGGAAAAAGCAAAAAATTTCAGAATTGCACCTTGCAATGCGGAGAAATTACTGTTTGTGCATTTACAATATTCATTGATTTTTGCCATTGAAAAACGTCCAGAAATGATTGAAGCTACTGACTGAATGAAAGGAGCTGGCATCTCACTCTCTTTGAATCTTGTTTATCATGCTAAGAGGAGCAGGAAAAAGCAAAAAATTTCAGAATTGCACCTTGCAATGCGGAGAAATTACTGTTTGTGCATTTACAATATTCATTGATTTTTGCCATTGAAAAACGTCCAGAAATGATTGAAGCTACTGACTGAATGAAAGGAGCTGGCATCTCACTCTCTTTGAATCTTCTTTATCATGCTAAGAGGAGCAGGAAAAAGCAAAAAATTTCAGAATTGCACCTTGCAATGCGGAGAAATTACTGTTTGTGCATTTACAATATTCATTGATTTTTGCCATTGAAAAACATCATGTTATTCATATACCAGAAATGATTGAAGCTACTGACTGAATGAAAGGAGCTGGCATCTCACTATCTTTGAATCTTCTTTATCATGCTAAGAGGAGCAGGAAAAAGTAAAAAATTTCAGAATTGCACCTTGCAATGCGGAGAAATTACTGTTTGTGCATTTATAATATTCAATGATTTTTGCCATTGAAAAACGTCCAGAAATGATTGAAGCTACTGACTGAACGAAAGGAGCTGGCATCTCACTCTCTTTGAATCTTCTTTATCATGCTAAGAGGAGCAGGAAAAAGCAAAAAATTTCAGAATTGCACCTTGCAATGCGGAGAAATTACTGTTTGTGCATTTACAATATTCATTGATTTTTGCCATTGAAAAACGTCCAGAAATGATTGAAGCTACTGACTGAATGAAAGGAGCTGGCATCTCACTCTCTTTGAATCTTCTTTATCATGCTAAGAGGAGCAGGAAAAAGCAAAAAATTTCAGAATTGCACCTTGCAATGCGGAGAAATTACTGTTTGTGCATTTACAATATTCATTGATTTTTGCCATTGAAAAACATCATGTTATTCATATACCAGAAATGTTTGAAGCTACTGACTGAATGAAAGGAGCTGACATCTCACTCTCTTTGAATCTTCTTTATCATGCTAAGAGGAGCAGGAAAAAGCAAAAAATTTCAGAATTGCACCTTGCAATGCGGAGAAATTACTGTTTGTGCATTTACAATATTCATTGATTTTTGCCATTGAAAAACGTCCAGAAATGATTGAAGCTACTGACTGAATGAAAGGAGCTGGCATCTCACTCTCTTTGAATCTTCTTTATCATGCTAAGAGGAGCAGGAAAAAGCAAAAAATTTCAGAATTGCACCTTGCAATGCGGAGAAATTACTGTTTGTGCATTTACAATATTCATTGATTTTTGCCATTGAAAAACGTCCAGAAATGATTGAAGCTACTGACTGAATGAAAGGAGCTGGCATCTCACTCTCTTTGAATCTTCTTTATCATGCTAAGAGGAGCAGGAAAAAGCAAAAAATTTCAGAATTGCACCTTGCAATGCGGAGAAATTACTGTTTGTGCATTTACAATATTCATTGATTTTTGCCATTGAAAAACATCATGTTATTCATATACCAGAAATGATTGAAGCTACTGACTGAATGAAAGGAGCTGGCATCTCACTATCTTTGAATCTTCTTTATCATGCTAAGAGGAGCAGGAAAAAGTAAAAAATTTCAGAATTGCACCTTGCAATGCGGAGAAATTACTGTTTGTGCATTTATAATATTCAATGATTTTTGCCATTGAAAAACGTCCAGAAATGATTGAAGCTACTGACTGAACGAAAGGAGCTGGCATCTCACTCTCTTTGAATCTTCTTTATCATGCTAAGAGGAGCAGGAAAAAGCAAAAAATTTCAGAATTGCACCTTGCAATGCGGAGAAATTACTGTTTGTGCATTTACAATATTCATTGATTTTTGCCATTGAAAAACGTCCAGAAATGATTGAAGCTACTGACTGAATGAAAGGAGCTGGCATCTCACTCTCTTTGAATCTTCTTTATCATGCTAAGAGGAGCAGGAAAAAGCAAAAAATTTCAGAATTGCACCTTGCAATGCGGAGAAATTACTGTTTGTGCATTTACAATATTCATTGATTTTTGCCATTGAAAAACATCATGTTATTCATATACCAGAAATGTTTGAAGCTACTGACTGAATGAAAGGAGCTGACATCTCACTCTCTTTGAATCTTCTTTATCATGCTAAGAGGAGCAGGAAAAAGCAAAAAATTTCAGAATTGCACCTTGCAATGCGGAGAAATTACTGTTTGTGCATTTACAATATTCATTGATTTTTGCCATTGAAAAACGTCCAGAAATGATTGAAGCTACTGACTGAATGAAAGGAGCTGGCATCTCACTCTCTTTGAATCTTCTTTATCATGCTAAGAGGAGCAGGAAAAAGCAAAAAATTTCAGAATTGCACCTTGCAATGCGGAGAAATTACTGTTTGTGCATTTACAATATTCATTGATTTTTGCCATTGAAAAACATCATGTTATTCATATACCAGAAATGTTTGAAGCTACTGACTGAATGAAAGGAGCTGGCATCTCACTCTCTTTGAATCTTCTTTATCATGCTAAGAGGAGCAGGAAAAAGCAAAAAATTTCAGAATTGCACCTTGCAATGTGGAGAAATTACTGTTTGTGCATTTACAATATTCATTGATTTTTGCCATTGAAAAACATCATGTTATTCATATACCAGAAATGTTTGAAGCTACTGACTGAATGAAAGGAGCTGGCATCTCACTCTCTTTGAATCTTCTTTATCATGCTAAGAGGAGCAGGAAAAAGCAAAAAATTTCAGAATTGCACCTTGCAATGTGGAGAAATTACTGTTTGTGCATTTACAATATTCATTGATTTTTACCATTGAAAAACGTCCAGAAATGATTGAAGCTACTGACTGAATGAAAGTAGCTGGCATCTCACTCTCTTTGAATCTTCTTTATCATGCTAAGAGGAGCAGGAAAAAGCAAAAAATTTCAGACTTGCACCTTGCAATGCGGAGAAATTACTGTTTGTGCATTTACAATATTCATTGATTTTTGCCATTGAAAAACATCATGTTATTCATATACCAGAAATGTTTGAAGCTACTGACTGAATGAAAGGAGCTGGCATCTCACTCTCTTTGAATCTTCTTTATCATGCTAAGAGGAGCAGGAAAAAGCAAAAAATTTCAGAATTGCACCTTGCAATGCGGAGAAATTACTGTTTGTGCATTTACAATATTCATTGATTTTTGCCATTGAAAAACATCATGTTATTCATATACCAGAAATGATTGAAGCTACTGACTGAATGAAAGGAGCTGGCATCTCACTCTCTTTGAATCTTCTTTATCATGCTAAGAGGAGCAGGAAAAAGTAAAAAATTTCAGAATTGCACCTTGCAATGCGGAGAAATTACTGTTTGTGCATTTATAATATTCAATGATTTTTGCCATTGAAAAACGTCCAGAAATGATTGAAGCTACTGACTGAACGAAAGGAGCTGGCATCTCACTCTCTTTGAATCTTCTTTATCATGCTAAGAGGAGCAGGAAAAAGCAAAAAATTTCAGAATTGCACCTTGCAATGCGGAGAAATTACTGTTTGTGCATTTACAATATTCATTGATTTTTGCCATTGAAAAACATCCAGAAATGATTGAAGCTACTGACTGAATGAAAGGAGCTGGCATCTCACTCTCTTTGAATCTTCTTTATCATGCTAAGAGGAGCAGGAAAAAGCAAAAAATTTCAGAATTGCACCTTGCAATGCGGAGAAATTACTGTTTGTGCATTTACAATATTCATTGATTTTTGCCATTGAAAAACATCATGTTATTCATATACCAGAAATGTTTGAAGCTACTGACTGAATGAAAGGAGCTGACATCTCACTCTCTTTGAATCTTCTTTATCATGCTAAGAGGAGCAGGAAAAAGCAAAAAATTTCAGAATTGCACCTTGCAATGCGGAGAAATTACTGTTTGTGCATTTACAATATTCATTGATTTTTGCCATTGAAAAACGTCCAGAAATGATTGAAGCTACTGACTGAATGAAAGGAGCTGGCATCTCACTCTCTTTGAATCTTCTTTATCATGCTAAGAGGAGCAGGAAAAAGCAAAAAATTTCAGAATTGCACCTTGCAATGCGGAGAAATTACTGTTTGTGCATTTACAATATTCATTGATTTTTGCCATTGAAAAACATCCAGAAATGATTGAAGCTACTGACTGAATGAAAGGAGCTGGCATCTCACTCTCTTTGAATCTTCTTTATCATGCTAAGAGGAGCAGGAAAAAGCAAAAAATTTCAGAATTGCACCTTGCAATGCGGAGAAATTACTGTTTGTGCATTTACAATATTCATTGATTTTTGCCATTGAAAAACATCATGTTATTCATATACCAGAAATGTTTGAAGCTACTGACTGAATGAAAGGAGCTGACATCTCACTCTCTTTGAATCTTCTTTATCATGCTAAGAGGAGCAGGAAAAAGCAAAAAATTTCAGAATTGCACCTTGCAATGCGGAGAAATTACTGTTTGTGCATTTACAATATTCATTGATTTTTGCCATTGAAAAACGTCCAGAAATGATTGAAGCTACTGACTGAATGAAAGGAGCTGGCATCTCACTCTCTTTGAATCTTCTTTATCATGCTAAGAGGAGCAGGAAAAAGCAAAAAATTTCAGAATTGCACCTTGCAATGCGGAGAAATTACTGTTTGTGCATTTACAATATTCATTGATTTTTGCCATTGAAAAACATGTTATTCATATACCAGAAATGTTTGAAGCTACTGACTGAATGAAAGGAGCTGGCACCTCACTCTCTTTGAATCTTCTTTATCATGCTAAGAGGAGCGGGAAAAAGCAAAAAATTTCAGAATTGCACCTTGCAATGCGGAGAAATTAGTTTGTGCATTTACAATATTCATTGATTTTTGCCATTGAAAAACGTCCAGAAATGATTGAAGGTACTGACTGAATGAAAGGAGCTGGCATCTCACTCTCTTTGAATCTTCTTTATCATGCTAAGAGGAGCAGGAAAAAGCAAAAAATTTCAGAATTGCACCTTGCAATGCGGAGAAATTACTGTTTGTGCATTTACAATATTCATTGGTTTTTGCCATTGAAAAACGTCCAGAAATGATTGAAGCTACTGACTGAACGAAAGGAGCTGGCATCTCACTCTCTTTGAATCTTCTTTATCATGCTAAGAGGAGCAGGAAAAAGCAAAAAATTTCAGAATTGCACCTTGCAATGCGGAGAAATTACTGTTTGTGCATTTACAATATTCATTGATTTTTGCCATTGAAAAACATCATGTTATTCATATACCAGAAATGTTTGAAGCTACTGACTGAATGAAAGGAGCTGACATCTCACTCTCTTTGAATCTTCTTTATCATGCTAAGAGGAGCAGGAAAAAGCAAAAAATTTCAGAATTGCACCTTGCAATGCGGAGAAATTACTGTTTGTGCATTTACAATATTCATTGATTTTTGCCATTGAAAAACGTCCAGAAATGATTGAAGCTACTGACTGAATGAAAGGAGCTGGCATCTCACTCTCTTTGAATCTTCTTTATCATGCTAAGAGGAGCAGGAAAAAGCAAAAAATTTCAGAATTGCACCTTGCAATGCGGAGAAATTACTGTTTGTGCATTTACAATATTCATTGATTTTTGCCATTGAAAAACATGTTATTCATATACCAGAAATGTTTGAAGCTACTGACTGAATGAAAGGAGCTGGCACCTCACTCTCTTTGAATCTTCTTTATCATGCTAAGAGGAGCGGGAAAAAGCAAAAAATTTCAGAATTGCACCTTGCAATGCGGAGAAATTACTGTTTGTGCATTTACAATATTCATTGATTTTTGCCATTGAAAAACGTCCAGAAATGATTGAAGGTACTGACTGAATGAAAGGAGCTGGCATCTCACTCTCTTTGAATCTTCTTTATCATGCTAAGAGGAGCAGGAAAAAGCAAAAAATTTCAGAATTGCACCTTGCAATGCGGAGAAATTACTGTTTGTGCATTTACAATATTCATTGGTTTTTGCCATTGAAAAACGTCCAGAAATGATTGAAGCTACTGACTGAATGAAAGGAGCTGGCATCTCACTCTCTTTGAATCTTCTTTATCATGCTAAGAGGAGCAGGAAAAAGCAAAAAATTTCAGAATTGCACCTTGCAATGCGGAGAAATTACAGTTTGTGCATTTACAATATTCATTGATTTTTGCCATTGAAAAACATCCAGAAATGATTGAAGCTACTGACTGAATGAAAGGAGCTGGCATCTCACTCTCTTTGAATCTTCTTTATCATGCTAAGAGGAGCAGGAAAAAGCAAAAAATTTCAGAATTGCACCTTGCAATGCGGAGAAATTACTGTTTGTGCATTTACAATATTCATTGATTTTTGCCATTGAAAAACATCATGTTATTCATATACCAGAAATGTTTGAAGCTACTGACTGAATGAAAGGAGCTGGCATCTCACTCTCTTTGAATCTTCTTTATCATGCTAAGAGGAGCAGGAAAAAGCAAAAAATTTCAGAATTGCACCTTGCAATGTGGAGAAATTACTGTTTGTGCATTTACAATATTCATTGATTTTTACCATTGAAAAACGTCCAGAAATGATTGAAGCTACTGACTGAATGAAAGTAGCTGGCATCTCACTCTCTTTGAATCTTCTTTATCATGCTAAGAGGAGCAGGAAAAAGCAAAAAATTTCAGACTTGCACCTTGCAATGCGGAGAAATTACTGTTTGTGCATTTACAATATTCATTGATTTTTGCCATTGAAAAACATCATGTTATTCATATACCAGAAATGTTTGAAGCTACTGACTGAATGAAAGGAGCTGGCATCTCACTCTCTTTGAATCTTCTTTATCATGCTAAGAGGAGCAGGAAAAAGCAAAAAATTTCAGAATTGCACCTTGCAATGCGGAGAAATTACTGTTTGTGCATTTACAATATTCATTGATTTTTGCCATTGAAAAACATCATGTTATTCATATACCAGAAATGTTTGAAGCTACTGACTGAATGAAAGGAGCTGGCATCTCACTCTCTTTGAATCTTCTTTATCATGCTAAGAGGAGCAGGAAAAAGCAAAAAATTTCAGAATTGCACCTTGCAATGCGGAGAAATTACTGTTTGTGCATTTACAATATTCATTGATTTTTGCCATTGAAAAACATCCAGAAATGATTGAAGCTACTGACTGAATGAAAGGAGCTGGCATCTCACTCTCTTTGAATCTTCTTTATCATGCTAAGAGGAGCAGGAAAAATCAAAAAATTTCAGAATTGCACCTTGCAATGCGGAGAAATTACTGTTTGTGCATTTACAATATTCATTGATTTTTGCCATTGAAAAACATGTTATTCATATACCAGAAATGTTTGAAGCTACTGACTGAATGAAAGGAGCTGGCACCTCACTCTCTTTGAATCTTCTTTATCATGCTAAGAGGAGCGGGAAAAAGCAAAAAATTTCAGAATTGCACCTTGCAATGCGGAGAAATTACTGTTTGTGCATTTACAATATTCATTGATTTTTGCCATTGAAAAACGTCCAGAAATGATTGAAGGTACTGACTAAATGAAAGGAGCTGGCATCTCACTCTCTTTGAATCTTCTTTATCATGCTAAGAGGAGCAGGAAAAAGCAAAAAATTTCAGAATTGCACCTTGCAATGCGGAGAAATTACTGTTTGTGCATTTACAATATTCATTGATTTTTGCCATTGAAAAACGTCCAGAAATGATTGAAGCTACTGACTGAATGAAAGGAGCTGGCATCTCACTCTCTTTGAATCTTCTTTATCATGCTAAGAGGAGCAGGAAAAAGCAAAAAATTTCAGAATTGCACTTTGCAATACGGAGAAATTACAGTTTGTGCATTTACAATATTCATTGATTTTTGCCATTGAAAAACATCCAGAAATGATTGAAGCTACTGACTGAATGAAAGGAGCTGGCATCTCACTCTCTTTGAATCTTCTTTATCATACTAAGAGGAGCAGGAAAAAGCAAAAAATTTCAGACTTGCACCTTGCAATGCGGAGAAATTACTGTTTGTGCATTTACAATATTCATTGATTTTTGCCATTGAAAAACATCATGTTATTCATATACCAGAAATGTGTGAAGCTACTGACTGAATGAAAGGAGCTGGCATCTCACTCTCTTTGAATCTTCTTTATCATGCTAAGAGGAGCAGGAAAAAGCAAAAAATTTCAGAATTGCACCTTGCAATGCGGAGAAATTACTGTTTGTGCATTTACAATATTCATTGATTTTTGCCATTGAAAAACGTCCAGAAATGATTGAAGCTACTGACTGAATGAAAGGAGCTGGCATCTCACTCTCTTTGAATCTTGTTTATCATGCTAAGAGGAGCAGGAAAAAGCAAAAAATTTCAGAATTGCACCTTGCAATGCGGAGAAATTACTGTTTGTGCATTTACAATATTCATTGATTTTTGCCATTGAAAAACGTCCAGAAATGATTGAAGCTACTGACTGAATGAAAGGAGCTGGCATCTCACTCTCTTTGAATCTTCTTTATCATGCTAAGAGGAGCAGGAAAAAGCAAAAAATTTCAGAATTGCACCTTGCAATGCGGAGAAATTACTGTTTGTGCATTTACAATATTCATTGATTTTTGCCATTGAAAAACATCATGTTATTCATATACCAGAAATGATTGAAGCTACTGACTGAATGAAAGGAGCTGGCATCTCACTCTCTTTGAATCTTCTTTATCATGCTAAGAGGAGCAGGAAAAAGTAAACAATTTCAGAATTGCACCTTGCAATGCGGAGAAATTACTGTTTGTGCATTTATAATATTCAATGATTTTTGCCATTGAAAAACGTCCAGAAATGATTGAAGCTACTGACTGAACGAAAGGAGCTGGCATCTCACTCTCTTTGAATCTTCTTTATCATGCTAAGAGGAGCAGGAAAAAGCAAAAAATTTCAGAATTGCACCTTGCAATGCGGAGAAATTACTGTTTGTGCATTTACAATATTCATTGATTTTTGCCATTGAAAAACGTCCAGAAATGATTGAAGCTACTGACTGAATGAAAGGAGCTGGCATCTCACTCTCTTTGAATCTTCTTTATCATGCTAAGAGGAGCAGGAAAAAGCAAAAAATTTCAGAATTGCACCTTGCAATGCGGAGAAATTACTGTTTGTGCATTTACAATATTCATTGATTTTTGCCATTGAAAAACATCATGTTATTCATATACCAGAAATGTTTGAAGCTACTGACTGAATGAAAGGAGCTGACATCTCACTCTCTTTGAATCTTCTTTATCATGCTAAGAGGAGCAGGAAAAAGCAAAAAATTTCAGAATTGCACCTTGCAATGCGGAGAAATTACTGTTTGTGCATTTACAATATTCATTGATTTTTGCCATTGAAAAACGTCCAGAAATGATTGAAGCTACTGACTGAATGAAAGGAGCTGGCATCTCACTCTCTTTGAATCTTCTTTATCATGCTAAGAGGAGCAGGAAAAAGCAAAAAATTTCAGAATTGCACCTTGCAATGCGGAGAAATTACTGTTTGTGCATTTACAATATTCATTGATTTTTGCCATTGAAAAACATCATGTTATTCATATACCAGAAATGTTTGAAGCTACTGACTGAATGAAAGGAGCTGGCATCTCACTCTCTTTGAATCTTCTTTATCATGCTAAGAGGAGCAGGAAAAAGCAAAAAATTTCAGAATTGCACCTTGCAATGTGGAGAAATTACTGTTTGTGCATTTACAATATTCATTGATTTTTGCCATTGAAAAACATCATGTTATTCATATACCAGAAATGTTTGAAGCTACTGACTGAATGAAAGGAGCTGGCATCTCACTCTCTTTGAATCTTCTTTATCATGCTAAGAGGAGCAGGAAAAAGCAAAAAATTTCAGAATTGCACCTTGCAATGTGGAGAAATTACTGTTTGTGCATTTACAATATTCATTGATTTTTACCATTGAAAAACGTCCAGAAATGATTGAAGCTACTGACTGAATGAAAGTAGCTGGCATCTCACTCTCTTTGAATCTTCTTTATCATGCTAAGAGGAGCAGGAAAAAGCAAAAAATTTCAGACTTGCACCTTGCAATGCGGAGAAATTACTGTTTGTGCATTTACAATATTCATTGATTTTTGCCATTGAAAAACATCATGTTATTCATATACCAGAAATGTTTGAAGCTACTGACTGAATGAAAGGAGCTGGCATCTCACTCTCTTTGAATCTTCTTTATCATGCTAAGAGGAGCAGGAAAAAGCAAAAAATTTCAGAATTGCACCTTGCAATGCGGAGAAATTACTGTTTGTGCATTTACAATATTCATTGATTTTTGCCATTGAAAAACATCATGTTATTCATATACCAGAAATGATTGAAGCTACTGACTGAATGAAAGGAGCTGGCATCTCACTCTCTTTGAATCTTCTTTATCATGCTAAGAGGAGCAGGAAAAAGTAAAAAATTTCAGAATTGCACCTTGCAATGCGGAGAAATTACTGTTTGTGCATTTATAATATTCAATGATTTTTGCCATTGAAAAACGTCCAGAAATGATTGAAGCTACTGACTGAACGAAAGGAGCTGGCATCTCACTCTCTTTGAATCTTCTTTATCATGCTAAGAGGAGCAGGAAAAAGCAAAAAATTTCAGAATTGCACCTTGCAATGCGGAGAAATTACTGTTTGTGCATTTACAATATTCATTGATTTTTGCCATTGAAAAACATCCAGAAATGATTGAAGCTACTGACTGAATGAAAGGAGCTGGCATCTCACTCTCTTTGAATCTTCTTTATCATGCTAAGAGGAGCAGGAAAAAGCAAAAAATTTCAGAATTGCACCTTGCAATGCGGAGAAATTACTGTTTGTGCATTTACAATATTCATTGATTTTTGCCATTGAAAAACATCATGTTATTCATATACCAGAAATGTTTGAAGCTACTGACTGAATGAAAGGAGCTGACATCTCACTCTCTTTGAATCTTCTTTATCATGCTAAGAGGAGCAGGAAAAAGCAAAAAATTTCAGAATTGCACCTTGCAATGCGGAGAAATTACTGTTTGTGCATTTACAATATTCATTGATTTTTGCCATTGAAAAACGTCCAGAAATGATTGAAGCTACTGACTGAATGAAACAAGCTGGCATCTCACTCTCTTTGAATCTTCTTTATCATGCTAAGAGGAGCAGGAAAAAGCAAAAAATTTCAGAATTGCACCTTGCAATGCGGAG
Organism: Phyllobates terribilis; assembly: GCF_046119375.1. Lineage (NCBI taxonomy): Eukaryota > Metazoa > Chordata > Amphibia > Anura > Dendrobatidae > Phyllobates > Phyllobates terribilis. The sequence continues at coordinate 18,344 of NW_027365542.1, read as the reverse complement.
AAATTACTGTTTGTGCATTTACAATATTCATTGATTTTTGCCATTGAAAAACATCCAGAAATGATTGAAGCTACTGACTGAATGAAAGGAGCTGGCATCTCACTCTCTTTGAATCTTCTTTATCATGCTAAGAGGAGCAGGAAAAAGCAAAAAATTTCAGAATTGCACCTTGCAATGCGGAGAAATTACTGTTTGTGCATTTACAATATTCATTGATTTTTGCCATTGAAAAACATCATGTTATTCATATACCAGAAATGTTTGAAGCTACTGACTGAATGAAAGGAGCTGACATCTCACTCTCTTTGAATCTTCTTTATCATGCTAAGAGGAGCAGGAAAAAGCAAAAAATTTCAGAATTGCACCTTGCAATGCGGAGAAATTACTGTTTGTGCATTTACAATATTCATTGATTTTTGCCATTGAAAAACATCATGTTATTCATATACCAGAAATGTTTGAAGCTACTGACTGAATGAAAGGAGCTGGCATCTCACTCTCTTTGAATCTTCTTTATCATGCTAAGAGGAGCAGGAAAAAGCAAAAAATTTCAGAATTGCACCTTGCAATGTGGAGAAATTACTGTTTGTGCATTTACAATATTCATTGATTTTTACCATTGAAAAACGTCCAGAAATGATTGAAGCTACTGACTGAATGAAAGTAGCTGGCATCTCACTCTCTTTGAATCTTCTTTATCATGCTAAGAGGAGCAGGAAAAAGCAAAAAATCTCAGACTTGCACCTTGCAATGCGGAGAAATTACTGTTTGTGCATTTACAATATTCATTGATTTTTGCCATTGAAAAACATCATGTTATTCATATACCAGAAATGTTTGAAGCTACTGACTGAATGAAAGGAGCTGGCATCTCACTCTCTTTGAATCTTCTTTATCATGCTAAGAGGAGCAGGAAAAAGCAAAAAATTTCAGAATTGCACCTTGCAATGCGGAGAAATTACTGTTTGTGCATTTACAATATTCATTGATTTTTGCCATTGAAAAACATCATGTTATTCATATACCAGAAATGTTTGAAGCTACTGACTGAATGAAAGGAGCTGGCATCTCACTCTCTTTGAATCTTCTTTATCATGCTAAGAGGAGCAGGAAAAAGCAAAAAATTTCAGAATTGCACCTTGCAATGCGGAGAAATTACTGTTTGTGCATTTACAAAATTCATTGATTTTTGCCATTGAAAAACATCCAGAAATGATTGAAGCTACTGACTGAATGAAAGGAGCTGGCATCTCACTCTCTTTGAATCTTCTTTATCATGCTAAGAGGAGCAGGAAAAATCAAAAAATTTCAGAATTGCACCTTGCAATGCGGAGAAATTACTGTTTGTGCATTTACAATATTCATTGATTTTTGCCATTGAAAAACATGTTATTCATATACCAGAAATGTTTGAAGCTACTGACTGAATGAAAGGAGCTGGCACCTCACTCTCTTTGAATCTTCTTTATCATGCTAAGAGGAGCGGGAAAAAGCAAAAAATTTCAGAATTGCACCTTGCAATGCGGAGAAATTACTGTTTGTGCATTTACAATATTCATTGATTTTTGCCATTGAAAAACGTCCAGAAATGATTGAAGGTACTGACTAAATGAAAGGAACTGGCATCTCACTCTCTTTGAATCTTCTTTATCATGCTAAGAGGAGCAGGAAAAAGCAAAAAATTTCAGAATTGCACCTTGCAATGCGGAGAAATTACTGTTTGTGCATTTACAATATTCATTGATTTTTGCCATTGAAAAACGTCCAGAAATGATTGAAGCTACTGACTGAATGAAAGGAGCTGGCATCTCACTCTCTTTGAATCTTCTTTATCATGCTAAGAGGAGCAGGAAAAAGCAAAAAATTTCAGAATTGCACTTTGCAATACGGAGAAATTACAGTTTGTGCATTTACAATATTCATTGATTTTTGCCATTGAAAAACATCCAGAAATGATTGAAGCTACTGACTGAATGAAAGGAGCTGGCATCTCACTCTCTTTGAATCTTCTTTATCATACTAAGAGGAGCAGGAAAAAGCAAAAAATTTCAGACTTGCACCTTGCAATGCGGAGAACTTACTGTTTGTGCATTTACAATATTCATTGATTTTTGCCATTGAAAAACATGTTATTCATATACCAGAAATGTTTGAAGCTACTGACTGAATGAAAGGAGCTGGCACCTCACTCTCTTTGAATCTTCTTTATCATGCTAAGAGGAGCGGGAAAAAGCAAAAAATTTCAGAATTGCACCTTGCAATGCGGAGAAATTACTGTTTGTGCATTTACAATATTCATTGATTTTTGCCATTGAAAAACGTCCAGAAATGATTGAAGGTACTGACTAAATGAAAGGAACTGGCATCTCACTCTCTTTGAATCTTCTTTATCATGCTAAGAGGAGCAGGAAAAAGCAAAAAATTTCAGAATTGCACCTTGCAATGCGGAGAAATTACTGTTTGTGCATTTACAATATTCATTGATTTTTGCCATTGAAAAACGTCCAGAAATGATTGAAGCTACTGACTGAATGAAAGGAGCTGGCATCTCACTCTCTTTGAATCTTCTTTATCATGCTAAGAGGAGCAGGAAAAAGCAAAAAATTTCAGAATTGCACTTTGCAATACGGAGAAATTACAGTTTGTGCATTTACAATATTCATTGATTTTTGCCATTGAAAAACATCCAGAAATGATTGAAGCTACTGACTGAATGAAAGGAGCTGGCATCTCACTCTCTTTGAATCTTCTTTATCATACTAAGAGGAGCAGGAAAAAGCAAAAAATTTCAGACTTGCACCTTGCAATGCGGAGAAATTACTGTTTGTGCATTTACAATATTCATTGATTTTTGCCATTGAAAAACATGTTATTCATATACCAGAAATGTTTGAAGCTACTGACTGAATGAAAGGAGCTGGCACCTCACTCTCTTTGAATCTTCTTTATCATGCTAAGAGGAGCGGGAAAAAGCAAAAAATTTCAGAATTGCACCTTGCAATGCGGAGAAATTACTGTTTGTGCATTTACAATATTCATTGATTTTTGCCATTGAAAAACGTCCAGAAATGATTGAAGCTACTGACTGAATGAAAGGAGCTGGCATCTCACTCTCTTTGAATCTTCTTTATCATGCTAAGAGGAGCAGGAAAAAGCAAAAAATTTCAGAATTGCACCTTGCAATGCGGAGAAATTACTGTTTGTGCATTTACAATATTCATTGATTTTTGCCATTGAAAAACGTCCAGAAATGATTGAAGCTACTGACTGAATGAAAGGAGCTGGCATCTCACTCTCTTTGAATCTTCTTTATCATGCTAAGAGGAGCAGGAAAAAGCAAAAAATTTCAGAATTGCACCTTGCAATGCGGAGAAATTACAGTTTGTGCATTTACAATATTCATTGATTTTTGCCATTGAAAAACATCCAGAAATGATTGAAGCTACTGACTGAATGAAAGGAGCTGGCATCTCACTCTCTTTGAATCTTCTTTATCATGCTAAGAGGAGCAGGAAAAAGCAAAAAATTTCAGAATTGCACCTTGCAATGCGGAGAAATTACTGTTTGTGCATTTACAATATTCATTGATTTTTGCCATTGAAAAACATCATGTTATTCATATACCAGAAATGTTTGAAGCTACTGACTCAATGAAAGGAGCTGGCATCTCACTCTCTTTGAATCTTCTTTATCATGCTAAGAGGAGCAGGAAAAAGCAAAAAATTTCAGAATTGCACCTTGCAATGTGGAGAAATTACTGTTTGTGCATTTACAATATTCATTGATTTTTACCATTGAAAAACGTCCAGAAATGATTGAAGCTACTGAGTGAATGAAAGTAGCTGGCATCTCACTCTCTTCGAATCTTCTTTATCATGCTAAGAGGAGCAGGAAAAAGCAAAAAATTTCAGACTTGCACCTTGCAATGCGGAGAAATTACTGTTTGTGCATTTACAATATTCATTGATTTTTGCCATTGAAAAACGTCCAGAAATGATTGAAGGTACTGACTGAATGAAAGGAGCTGGCATCTCACTCTCTTTGAATCTTCTTTATCATGCTAAGAGGAGCAGGAAAAAGCAAAAAATTTCAGAATTGCACCTTGCAATGCGGAGAAATTACTGTTTGTGCATTTACAATATTCATTGATTTTTGCCACTGAAAAACGTCCAGAAATGATTGAAGCTACTGACTGAATGAAAGGAGCTGGCATCTCACTCTCTTTGAATCTTCTTTATCATGCTAAGAGGAGCAGGAAAAAGCAAAAAATTTCAGAATTGCACCTTGCAATGCGGAGAAATTACAGTTTGTGCATTTACAATATTTATTGATTTTTGCCATTGAAAAACATCCAGAAATGATTGAAGCTACTGACTGAATGAAAGGAGCTGGCATCTCACTCTCTTTGAATCTTCTTTATCATGCTAAGAGGAGCAGGAAAAAGCAAAAAATTTCAGAATTGCACCTTGCAATGCGGAGAAATTACTGTTTGTACATTTACAATATTCATTGATTTTTGCCATTGAAAAACATCATGTTATTCATATACCAGAAATGTTTGAAGCTACTGACTGAATGAAAGGAGCTGGCATCTCACTCTCTTTGAATCTTCTTTATCATGCTAAGAGGAGCAGGAAAAAGCAAAAAATTTCAGAATTGCACCTTGCAATGTGGAGAAATTACTGTTTGTGCATTTACAATATTCATTGATTTTTACCATTGAAAAACGTCCAGAAATGATTGAAGCTACTGACTGAATGAAAGTAGCTGGCATCTCACTCTCTTTGAATCTTCTTTATCATGCTAAGAGGAGCAGGAAAAAGCAAAAAATCTCAGACTTGCACCTTGCAATGCGGAGAAATTACTGTTTGTGCATTTACAATATTCATTGATTTTTGCCATTGAAAAACATCATGTTATTCATATACCAGAAATGTTTGAAGCTACTGACTGAATGAAAGGAGCTGGCATCTCACTCTCTTTGAATCTTCTTTATCATGCTAAGAGGAGCAGGAAAAAGCAAAAAATTTCAGAATTGCACCTTGCAATGCGGAGAAATTACTGTTTGTGCATTTACAATATTCATTGATTTTTGCCATTGAAAAACATCATGTTATTCATATACCAGAAATGTTTGAAGCTACTGACTGAATGAAAGGAGCTGGCATCTCACTCTCTTTGAATCTTCTTTATCATGCTAAGAGGAGCAGGAAAAAGCAAAAAATTTCAGAATTGCACCTTGCAATGCGGAGAAATTACTGTTTGTGCATTTACAATATTCATTGATTTTTGCCATTGAAAAACATCCAGAAATGATTGAAGCTACTGACTGAATGAAAGGAGCTGGCATCTCACTCTCTTTGAATCTTCTTTATCATGCTAAGAGGAGCAGGAAAAATCAAAAAATTTCAGAATTGCACCTTGCAATGCGGAGAAATTACTGTTTGTGCATTTACAATATTCATTGATTTTTGCCATTGAAAAACATGTTATTCATATACCAGAAATGTTTGAAGCTACTGACTGAATGAAAGGAGCTGGCACCTCACTCTCTTTGAATCTTCTTTATCATGCTAAGAGGAGCGGGAAAAAGCAAAAAATTTCAGAATTGCACCTTGCAATGCGGAGAAATTACTGTTTGTGCATTTACAATATTCATTGATTTTTGCCATTGAAAAACGTCCAGAAATGATTGAAGGTACTGACTAAATGAAAGGAGCTGGCATCTCACTCTCTTTGAATCTTCTTTATCATGCTAAGAGGAGCAGGAAAAAGCAAAAAATTTCAGAATTGCACCTTGCAATGCGGAGAAATTACTGTTTGTGCATTTACAATATTCATTGATTTTTGCCATTGAAAAACGTCCAGAAATGATTGAAGCTACTGACTGAATGAAAGGAGCTGGCATCTCACTCTCTTTGAATCTTCTTTATCATGCTAAGAGGAGCAGGAAAAAGCAAAAAATTTCAGAATTGCACTTTGCAATACGGAGAAATTACAGTTTGTGCATTTACAATATTCATTGATTTTTGCCATTGAAAAACATCCAGAAATGATTGAAGCTACTGACTGAATGAAAGGAGCTGGCATCTCACTCTCTTTGAATCTTCTTTATCATACTAAGAGGAGCAGGAAAAAGCAAAAAATTTCAGACTTGCACCTTGCAATGCGGAGAAATTACTGTTTGTGCATTTACAATATTCATTGATTTTTGCCATTGAAAAACATCATGTTATTCATATACCAGAAATGTGTGAAGCTACTGACTGAATGAAAGGAGCTGGCATCTCACTCTCTTTGAATCTTCTTTATCATGCTAAGAGGAGCAGGAAAAAGCAAAAAATTTCAGAATTGCACCTTGCAATGCGGAGAAATTACTGTTTGTGCATTTACAATATTCATTGATTTTTGCCATTGAAAAACGTCCAGAAATGATTGAAGCTACTGACTGAATGAAAGGAGCTGGCATCTCACTCTCTTTGAATCTTGTTTATCATGCTAAGAGGAGCAGGAAAAAGCAAAAAATTTCAGAATTGCACCTTGCAATGCGGAGAAATTACTGTTTGTGCATTTACAATATTCATTGATTTTTGCCATTGAAAAACGTCCAGAAATGATTGAAGCTACTGACTGAATGAAAGGAGCTGGCATCTCACTCTCTTTGAATCTTCTTTATCATGCTAAGAGGAGCAGGAAAAAGCAAAAAATTTCAGAATTGCACCTTGCAATGCGGAGAAATTACTGTTTGTGCATTTACAATATTCATTGATTTTTGCCATTGAAAAACATCATGTTATTCATATACCAGAAATGATTGAAGCTACTGACTGAATGAAAGGAGCTGGCATCTCACTCTCTTTGAATCTTCTTTATCATGCTAAGAGGAGCAGGAAAAAGTAAAAAATTTCAGAATTGCACCTTGCAATGCGGAGAAATTACTGTTTGTGCATTTATAATATTCAATGATTTTTGCCATTGAAAAACGTCCAGAAATGATTGAAGCTACTGACTGAACGAAAGGAGCTGGCATCTCACTCTCTTTGAATCTTCTTTATCATGCTAAGAGGAGCAGGAAAAAGCAAAAAATTTCAGAATTGCACCTTGCAATGCGGAGAAATTACTGTTTGTGCATTTACAATATTCATTGATTTTTGCCATTGAAAAACGTCCAGAAATGATTGAAGCTACTGACTGAATGAAAGGAGCTGGCATCTCACTCTCTTTGAATCTTCTTTATCATGCTAAGAGGAGCAGGAAAAAGCAAAAAATTTCAGAATTGCACCTTGCAATGCGGAGAAATTACTGTTTGTGCATTTACAATATTCATTGATTTTTGCCATTGAAAAACATCATGTTATTCATATACCAGAAATGTTTGAAGCTACTGACTGAATGAAAGGAGCTGACATCTCACTCTCTTTGAATCTTCTTTATCATGCTAAGAGGAGCAGGAAAAAGCAAAAAATTTCAGAATTGCACCTTGCAATGCGGAGAAATTACTGTTTGTGCATTTACAATATTCATTGATTTTTGCCATTGAAAAACGTCCAGAAATGATTGAAGCTACTGACTGAATGAAAGGAGCTGGCATCTCACTCTCTTTGAATCTTCTTTATCATGCTAAGAGGAGCAGGAAAAAGCAAAAAATTTCAGAATTGCACCTTGCAATGCGGAGAAATTACTGTTTGTGCATTTACAATATTCATTGATTTTTGCCATTGAAAAACATCATGTTATTCATATACCAGAAATGTTTGAAGCTACTGACTGAATGAAAGGAGCTGGCATCTCACTCTCTTTGAATCTTCTTTATCATGCTAAGAGGAGCAGGAAAAAGCAAAAAATTTCAGAATTGCACCTTGCAATGTGGAGAAATTACTGTTTGTGCATTTACAATATTCATTGATTTTTGCCATTGAAAAACATCATGTTATTCATATACCAGAAATGTTTGAAGCTACTGACTGAATGAAAGGAGCTGGCATCTCACTCTCTTTGAATCTTCTTTATCATGCTAAGAGGAGCAGGAAAAAGCAAAAAATTTCAGAATTGCACCTTGCAATGTGGAGAAATTACTGTTTGTGCATTTACAATATTCATTGATTTTTACCATTGAAAAACGTCCAGAAATGATTGAAGCTACTGACTGAATGAAAGTAGCTGGCATCTCACTCTCTTTGAATCTTCTTTATCATGCTAAGAGGAGCAGGAAAAAGCAAAAAATTTCAGACTTGCACCTTGCAATGCGGAGAAATTACTGTTTGTGCATTTACAATATTCATTGATTTTTGCCATTGAAAAACATCATGTTATTCATATACCAGAAATGATTGAAGCTACTGACTGAATGAAAGGAGCTGGCATCTCGCTCTCTTTGAATCTTCTTTATCATGCTAAGAGGAGCAGGAAAAAGTAAAAAATTTCAGAATTGCACCTTGCAATGCGGAGAAATTACTGTTTGTGCATTTACAATATTCATTGATTTTTGCCATTGAAAAACATCATGTTATTCATATACCAGAAATGATTGAAGCTACTGACTGAATGAAAGGAGCTGGCATCTCACTCTCTTTGAATCTTCTTTATCATGCTAAGAGGAGCAGGAAAAAGCAAAAAATTTCAGAATTGCACCTTGCAATGCGGAGAAATTACTGTTTGTGCATTTACAATATTCATTGATTTTTGCCATTGAAAAACGTCCAGAAATGATTGAAGCTACTGACTGAATGAAAGGAGCTGGCATCTCACTCTCTTTGAATCTTGTTTATCATGCTAAGAGGAGCAGGAAAAAGCAAAAAATTTCAGAATTGCACCTTGCAATGCGGAGAAATTACTGTTTGTGCATTTACAATATTCATTGATTTTTGCCATTGAAAAACGTCCAGAAATGATTGAAGCTACTGACTGAATGAAAGGAGCTGGCATCTCACTCTCTTTGAATCTTCTTTATCATGCTAAGAGGAGCAGGAAAAAGCAAAAAATTTCAGAATTGCACCTTGCAATGCGGAGAAATTACTGTTTGTGCATTTACAATATTCATTGATTTTTGCCATTGAAAAACATCATGTTATTCATATACCAGAAATGATTGAAGCTACTGACTGAATGAAAGGAGCTGGCATCTCACTCTCTTTGAATCTTCTTTATCATGCTAAGAGGAGCAGGAAAAAGTAAAAAATTTCAGAATTGCACCTTGCAATGCGGAGAAATTACTGTTTGTGCATTTATAATATTCAATGATTTTTGCCATTGAAAAACGTCCAGAAATGATTGAAGCTACTGACTGAACGAAAGGAGCTGGCATCTCACTCTCTTTGAATCTTCTTTATCATGCTAAGAGGAGCAGGAAAAAGCAAAAAATTTCAGAATTGCACCTTGCAATGCGGAGAAATTACTGTTTGTGCATTTACAATATTCATTGATTTTTGCCATTGAAAAACGTCCAGAAATGATTGAAGCTACTGACTGAATGAAAGGAGCTGGCATCTCACTCTCTTTGAATCTTCTTTATCATGCTAAGAGGAGCAGGAAAAAGCAAAAAATTTCAGAATTGCACCTTGCAATGCGGAGAAATTACTGTTTGTGCATTTACAATATTCATTGATTTTTGCCATTGAAAAACATCATGTTATTCATATACCAGAAATGTTTGAAGCTACTGACTGAATGAAAGGAGCTGACATCTCACTCTCTTTGAATCTTCTTTATCATGCTAAGAGGAGCAGGAAAAAGCAAAAAATTTCAGAATTGCACCTTGCAATGCGGAGAAATTACTGTTTGTGCATTTACAATATTCATTGATTTTTGCCATTGAAAAACGTCCAGAAATGATTGAAGCTACTGACTGAATGAAAGGAGCTGGCATCTCACTCTCTTTGAATCTTCTTTATCATGCTAAGAGGAGCAGGAAAAAGCAAAAAATTTCAGAATTGCACCTTGCAATGCGGAGAAATTACTGTTTGTGCATTTACAATATTCATTGATTTTTGCCATTGAAAAACATCATGTTATTCATATACCAGAAATGTTTGAAGCTACTGACTGAATGAAAGGAGCTGGCATCTCACTCTCTTTGAATCTTCTTTATCATGCTAAGAGGAGCAGGAAAAAGCAAAAAATTTCAGAATTGCACCTTGCAATGTGGAGAAATTACTGTTTGTGCATTTACAATATTCATTGATTTTTGCCATTGAAAAACATCATGTTATTCATATACCAGAAATGTTTGAAGCTACTGACTGAATGAAAGGAGCTGGCATCTCACTCTCTTTGAATCTTCTTTATCATGCTAAGAGGAGCAGGAAAAAGCAAAAAATTTCAGAATTGCACCTTGCAATGTGGAGAAATTACTGTTTGTGCATTTACAATATTCATTGATTTTTACCATTGAAAAACGTCCAGAAATGATTGAAGCTACTGACTGAATGAAAGTAGCTGGCATCTCACTCTCTTTGAATCTTCTTTATCATGCTAAGAGGAGCAGGAAAAAGCAAAAAATTTCAGACTTGCACCTTGCAATGCGGAGAAATTACTGTTTGTGCATTTACAATATTCATTGATTTTTGCCATTGAAAAACATCATGTTATTCATATACCAGAAATGATTGAAGCTACTGACTGAATGAAAGGAGCTGGCATCTCACTCTCTTTGAATCTTCTTTATCATGCTAAGAGGAGCAGGAAAAAGTAAAAAATTTCAGAATTGCACCTTGCAATGCGGAGAAATTACTGTTTGTGCATTTATAATATTCAATGATTTTTGCCATTGAAAAACGTCCAGAAATGATTGAAGCTACTGACTGAACGAAAGGAGCTGGCATCTCACTCTCTTTGAATCTTCTTTATCATGCTAAGAGGAGCAGGAAAAAGCAAAAAATTTCAGAATTGCACCTTGCAATGCGGAGAAATTACTGTTTGTGCATTTACAATATTCATTGATTTTTGCCATTGAAAAACATCCAGAAATGATTGAAGCTACTGACTGAATGAAAGGAGCTGGCATCTCACTCTCTTTGAATCTTCTTTATCATGCTAAGAGGAGCAGGAAAAAGCAAAAAATTTCAGAATTGCACCTTGCAATGCGGAGAAATTACTGTTTGTGCATTTACAATATTCATTGATTTTTGCCATTGAAAAACATCATGTTATTCATATACCAGAAATGTTTGAAGCTACTGACTGAATGAAAGGAGCTGACATCTCACTCTCTTTGAATCTTCTTTATCATGCTAAGAGGAGCAGGAAAAAGCAAAAAATTTCAGAATTGCACCTTGCAATGCGGAGAAATTACTGTTTGTGCATTTACAATATTCATTGATTTTTGCCATTGAAAAACGTCCAGAAATGATTGAAGCTACTGACTGAATGAAAGTAGCTGGCATCTCACTCTCTTTGAATCTTCTTTATCATGCTAAGAGGAGCAGGAAAAAGCAAAAAATTTCAGAATTGCACCTTGCAATGTGGAGAAATTACTGTTTGTGCATTTACAATATTCATTGATTTTTACCATTGAAAAACGTCCAGAAATGATTGAAGCTACTGACTGAATGAAAGTAGCTGGCATCTCACTCTCTTTGAATCTTCTTTATCATGCTAAGAGGAGCAGGAAAAAGCAAAAAATTTCAGAATTGCACCTTGCAATGCGGAGAAATTACTGTTTGTGCATTTACAATATTCATTGATTTTTGCCATTGAAAAACATGTTATTCATATACCAGAAATGTTTGAAGCTACTGACTGAATGAAAGGAGCTGGCACCTCACTCTCTTTGAATCTTCTTTATCATGCTAAGAGGAGCGGGAAAAAGCAAAAAATTTCAGAATTGCACCTTGCAATGCGGAGAAATTAGTTTGTGCATTTACAATATTCATTGATTTTTGCCATTGAAAAACGTCCAGAAATGATTGAAGGTACTGACTGAATGAAAGGAGCTGGCATCTCACTCTCTTTGAATCTTCTTTATCATGCTAAGAGGAGCAGGAAAAAGCAAAAAATTTCAGAATTGCACCTTGCAATGCGGAGAAATTACTGTTTGTGCATTTACAATATTCATTGGTTTTTGCCATTGAAAAACGTCCAGAAATGATTGAAGCTACTGACTGAACGAAAGGAGCTGGCATCTCACTCTCTTTGAATCTTCTTTATCATGCTAAGAGGAGCAGGAAAAAGCAAAAAATTTCAGAATTGCACCTTGCAATGCGGAGAAATTACTGTTTGTGCATTTACAATATTCATTGATTTTTGCCATTGAAAAACATCATGTTATTCATATACCAGAAATGTTTGAAGCTACTGACTGAATGAAAGGAGCTGACATCTCACTCTCTTTGAATCTTCTTTATCATGCTAAGAGGAGCAGGAAAAAGCAAAAAATTTCAGAATTGCACCTTGCAATGCGGAGAAATTACTGTTTGTGCATTTACAATATTCATTGATTTTTGCCATTGAAAAACGTCCAGAAATGATTGAAGCTACTGACTGAATGAAAGGAGCTGGCATCTCACTCTCTTTGAATCTTCTTTATCATGCTAAGAGGAGCAGGAAAAAGCAAAAAATTTCAGAATTGCACCTTGCAATGCGGAGAAATTACTGTTTGTGCATTTACAATATTCATTGATTTTTGCCATTGAAAAACATCATGTTATTCATATACCAGAAATGTTTGAAGCTACTGACTGAATGAAAGGAGCTGGCATCTCACTCTCTTTGAATCTTCTTTATCATGCTAAGAGGAGCAGGAAAAAGCAAAAAATTTCAGAATTGCACCTTGCAATGTGGAGAAATTACTGTTTGTGCATTTACAATATTCATTGATTTTTACCATTGAAAAACGTCCAGAAATGATTGAAGCTACTGACTGAATGAAAGTAGCTGGCATCTCACTCTCTTTGAATCTTCTTTATCATGCTAAGAGGAGCAGGAAAAAGCAAAAAATTTCAGACTTGCACCTTGCAATGCGGAGAAATTACTGTTTGTGCATTTACAATATTCATTGATTTTTGCCATTGAAAAACATCATGTTATTCATATACCAGAAATGTTTGAAGCTACTGACTGAATGAAAGGAGCTGGCATCTCACTCTCTTTGAATCTTCTTTATCATGCTAAGAGGAGCAGGAAAAAGCAAAAAATTTCAGAATTGCACCTTGCAATGCGGAGAAATTACTGTTTGTGCATTTACAATATTCATTGATTTTTGCCATTGAAAAACATCATGTTATTCATATACCAGAAATGTTTGAAGCTACTGACTGAATGAAAGGAGCTGGCATCTCACTCTCTTTGAATCTTCTTTATCATGCTAAGAGGAGCAGGAAAAAGCAAAAAATTTCAGAATTGCACCTTGCAATGCGGAGAAATTACTGTTTGTGCATTTACAATATTCATTGATTTTTGCCATTGAAAAACATCCAGAAATGATTGAAGCTACTGACTGAATGAAAGGAGCTGGCATCTCACTCTCTTTGAATCTTCTTTATCATGCTAAGAGGAGCAGGAAAAATCAAAAAATTTCAGAATTGCACCTTGCAATGCGGAGAAATTACTGTTTGTGCATTTACAATATTCATTGATTTTTGCCATTGAAAAACATGTTATTCATATACCAGAAATGTTTGAAGCTACTGACTGAATGAAAGGAGCTGGCACCTCACTCTCTTTGAATCTTCTTTATCATGCTAAGAGGAGCGGGAAAAAGCAAAAAATTTCAGAATTGCACCTTGCAATGCGGAGAAATTACTGTTTGTGCATTTACAATATTCATTGATTTTTGCCATTGAAAAACGTCCAGAAATGATTGAAGGTACTGACTAAATGAAAGGAGCTGGCATCTCACTCTCTTTGAATCTTCTTTATCATGCTAAGAGGAGCAGGAAAAAGCAAAAAATTTCAGAATTGCACCTTGCAATGCGGAGAAATTACTGTTTGTGCATTTACAATATTCATTGATTTTTGCCATTGAAAAACGTCCAGAAATGATTGAAGCTACTGACTGAATGAAAGGAGCTGGCATCTCACTCTCTTTGAATCTTCTTTATCATGCTAAGAGGAGCAGGAAAAAGCAAAAAATTTCAGAATTGCACTTTGCAATACGGAGAAATTACAGTTTGTGCATTTACAATATTCATTGATTTTTGCCATTGAAAAACATCCAGAAATGATTGAAGCTACTGACTGAATGAAAGGAGCTGGCATCTCACTCTCTTTGAATCTTCTTTATCATACTAAGAGGAGCAGGAAAAAGCAAAAAATTTCAGACTTGCACCTTGCAATGCGGAGAAATTACTGTTTGTGCATTTACAATATTCATTGATTTTTGCCATTGAAAAACATCATGTTATTCATATACCAGAAATGTGTGAAGCTACTGACTGAATGAAAGGAGCTGGCATCTCACTCTCTTTGAATCTTCTTTATCATGCTAAGAGGAGCAGGAAAAAGCAAAAAATTTCAGAATTGCACCTTGCAATGCGGAGAAATTACTGTTTGTGCATTTACAATATTCATTGATTTTTGCCATTGAAAAACGTCCAGAAATGATTGAAGCTACTGACTGAATGAAAGGAGCTGGCATCTCACTCTCTTTGAATTTTGTTTATCATGCTAAGAGGAGCAGGAAAAAGCAAAAAATTTCAGAATTGCACCTTGCAATGCGGAGAAATTACTGTTTGTGCATTTACAATATTCATTGATTTTTGCCATTGAAAAACGTCCAGAAATGATTGAAGCTACTGACTGAATGAAAGGAGCTGGCATCTCACTCTCTTTGAATCTTCTTTATCATGCTAAGAGGAGCAGGAAAAAGCAAAAAATTTCAGAATTGCACCTTGCAATGCGGAGAAATTACTGTTTGTGCATTTACAATATTCATTGATTTTTGCCATTGAAAAACATCATGTTATTCATATACCAGAAATGATTGAAGCTACTGACTGAATGAAAGGAGCTGGCATCTCACTCTCTTTGAATCTTCTTTATCATGCTAAGAGGAGCAGGAAAAAGTAAAAAATTTCAGAATTGCACCTTGCAATGCGGAGAAATTACTGTTTGTGCATTTATAATATTCAATGATTTTTGCCATTGAAAAACGTCCAGAAATGATTGAAGCTACTGACTGAACGAAAGGAGCTGGCATCTCACTCTCTTTGAATCTTCTTTATCATGCTAAGAGGAGCAGGAAAAAGCAAAAAATTTCAGAATTGCACCTTGCAATGCGGAGAAATTACTGTTTGTGCATTTACAATATTCATTGATTTTTGCCATTGAAAAACGTCCAGAAATGATTGAAGCTACTGACTGAATGAAAGGAGCTGGCATCTCACTCTCTTTGAATCTTCTTTATCATGCTAAGAGGAGCAGGAAAAAGCAAAAAATTTCAGAATTGCACCTTGCAATGCGGAGAAATTACTGTTTGTGCATTTACAATATTCATTGATTTTTGCCATTGAAAAACATCATGTTATTCAT
Organism: Phyllobates terribilis; assembly: GCF_046119375.1. Lineage (NCBI taxonomy): Eukaryota > Metazoa > Chordata > Amphibia > Anura > Dendrobatidae > Phyllobates > Phyllobates terribilis. The sequence continues at coordinate 2,879 of NW_027365542.1, read as the reverse complement.
ATACCAGAAATGTTTGAAGCTACTGACTGAATGAAAGGAGCTGACATCTCACTCTCTTTGAATCTTCTTTATCATGCTAAGAGGAGCAGGAAAAAGCAAAAAATTTCAGAATTGCACCTTGCAATGCGGAGAAATTACTGTTTGTGCATTTACAATATTCATTGATTTTTGCCATTGAAAAACGTCCAGAAATGATTGAAGCTACTGACTGAATGAAAGGAGCTGGCATCTCACTCTCTTTGAATCTTCTTTATCATGCTAAGAGGAGCAGGAAAAAGCAAAAAATTTCAGAATTGCACCTTGCAATGCGGAGAAATTACTGTTTGTGCATTTACAATATTCATTGATTTTTGCCATTGAAAAACATCATGTTATTCATATACCAGAAATGTTTGAAGCTACTGACTGAATGAAAGGAGCTGGCATCTCACTCTCTTTGAATCTTCTTTATCATGCTAAGAGGAGCAGGAAAAAGCAAAAAATTTCAGAATTGCACCTTGCAATGTGGAGAAATTACTGTTTGTGCATTTACAATATTCATTGATTTTTGCCATTGAAAAACATCATGTTATTCATATACCAGAAATGTTTGAAGCTACTGACTGAATGAAAGGAGCTGGCATCTCACTCTCTTTGAATCTTCTTTATCATGCTAAGAGGAGCAGGAAAAAGCAAAAATTTCAGAATTGCACCTTGCAATGTGGAGAAATTTCTGTTTGTGCATTTACAATATTCATTGATTTTTACCATTGAAAAACGTCCAGAAATGATTGAAGCTACTGACTGAATGAAAGTAGCTGGCATCTCACTCTCTTTGAATCTTCTTTATCATGCTAAGAGGAGCAGGAAAAAGCAAAAAATTTCAGACTTGCACCTTGCAATGCGGAGAAATTACTGTTTGTGCATTTACAATATTCATTGATTTTTGCCATTGAAAAACATCATGTTATTCATATACCAGAAATGTTTGAAGCTACTGACTGAATGAAAGGAGCTGGCATCTCACTCTCTTTGAATCTTCTTTATCATGCTAAGAGGAGCAGGAAAAAGCAAAAAATTTCAGAATTGCACCTTGCAATGCGGAGAAATTACTGTTTGTGCATTTACAATATTCATTGATTTTTGCCATTGAAAAACATCATGTTATTCATATACCAGAAATGATTGAAGCTACTGACTGAATGAAAGGAGCTGGCATCTCACTCTCTTTGAATCTTCTTTATCATGCTAAGAGGAGCAGGAAAAAGTAAAAAATTTCAGAATTGCACCTTGCAATGCGGAGAAATTACTGTTTGTGCATTTATAATATTCAATGATTTTTGCCATTGAAAAACGTCCAGAAATGATTGAAGCTACTGACTGAACGAAAGGAGCTGGCATCTCACTCTCTTTGAATCTTCTTTATCATGCTAAGAGGAGCAGGAAAAAGCAAAAAATTTCAGAATTGCACCTTGCAATGCGGAGAAATTACTGTTTGTGCATTTACAATATTCATTGATTTTTGCCATTGAAAAACATCCAGAAATGATTGAAGCTACTGACTGAATGAAAGGAGCTGGCATCTCACTCTCTTTGAATCTTCTTTATCATGCTAAGAGGAGCAGGAAAAGCAAAAAATTTCAGAATTGCACCTTGCAATGCGGAGAAATTACTGTTTGTGCATTTACAATATTCATTGATTTTTGCCATTGAAAAACATCATGTTATTCATATACCAGAAATGTTTGAAGCTACTGACTGAATGAAAGGAGCTGACATCTCACTCTCTTTGAATCTTCTTTATCATGCTAAGAGGAGCAGGAAAAAGCAAAAAATTTCAGAATTGCACCTTGCAATGCGGAGAAATTACTGTTTGTGCATTTACAATATTCATTGATTTTTGCCATTGAAAAACGTCCAGAAATGATTGAAGCTACTGACTGAATGAAAGGAGCTGGCATCTCACTCTCTTTGAATCTTCTTTATCATGCTAAGAGGAGCAGGAAAAAGCAAAAAATTTCAGAATTGCACCTTGCAATGCGGAGAAATTACTGTTTGTGCATTTACAATATTCATTGATTTTTGCCATTGAAAAACATGTATTCATATCCAGAAATGTTTGAAGCTACTGACTGAATGAAAGGAGCTGGCATCTCACTCTCTTTGAATCTTCTTTATCATGCTAAGAGGAGCAGGAAAAAGCAAAAATTTCAGAATTGCACCTTGCAATGCGGAGAAATTACTGTTTGTGCATTTACAATATTCATTGATTTTTGCCATTGAAAAACATCATGTTATTCATATACCAGAAATGTTTGAAGCTACTGACTGAATGAAAGGAGCTGACATCTCACTCTCTTTGAATCTTCTTTATCATGCTAAGAGGAGCAGGAAAAAGCAAAAAATTTCAGAATTGCACCTTGCAATGCGGAGAAATTACTGTTTGTGCATTTACAATATTCATTGATTTTTGCCATTGAAAAACGTCCAGAAATGATTGAAGCTACTGACTGAATGAAAGGAGCTGGCATCTCACTCTCTTTGAATCTTCTTTATCATGCTAAGAGGAGCAGGAAAAAGCAAAAAATTTCAGAATTGCACTTGCAATGCGGAGAAATTACTGTTTGTGCATTTACAATATTCATTGATTTTTGCCATTGAAAAACATGTTATTCATATACCAGAAATGTTTGAAGCTACTGACTGAATGAAAGGAGCTGGCACCTCACTCTCTTTGAATCTTCTTTATCATGCTAAGAGGAGGGGAAAAAGCAAAAAATTTCAGAATTGCACCTTGCAATGCGGAGAAATTAGTTTGTGCATTTACAATATTCATTGATTTTTGCCATTGAAAAACGTCAGAAATGATTGAAGGTACTGACTGAATGAAAGAGCTGGCA